>NC_135271.1:6545000-6610000 GCF_051311805.1 Agelaius phoeniceus
GACAGTACCATTGAAAGTTGATAGGGCAGACATTCGAATGGGTCGTCGCCACCGCGGGGGCGTGTGATCGGCTCGAGGTTATCTATGGTAACCACAGCTGCCGGGCAGGCCCAGGTTGGTTTTGGTCTGATAAATGCACGCGTCCCCAGAGGTTGGCGCTCGTCGGCATGTATTAGCTCTAGAATTACCACAGTTATCCAAGGAGCGGGAGAGGAGCGACTAAAGGAACCATAATTGATTTAATGAGCCATTCTCAGTTTCACTGTACCTCCCGTGTGTACTTACACATGCACGGCTTAAGCTTTGAGACAAGCATATGCTACTGGCAGGATCAACCAGGTAGCTGCCGCCCACGGCGGCGCCGCAAAGCGTCACGCGAGCGCCCGGACACGCCCAGCCCGCCAGTGAACTCGCCCCGCACCAAACCCCGACTGCCCCGGGCTCCTTTTGCCGCTCCAACCCGCGGGAGCAGCATCGCGGACGAAGACATGGCAGAGGGCGGCAGCGTGGCTGTGACGGGCGCTGGTGGCAGGGGCAGCGGGCGGCCGCATCGCGGCCCGGCATCACTGGGGATGGGGAACAGCGCCATGCGCGAGAGACGCCCCTTGGCAACGGCCGACCCCAGCAGCCGGCCCTTCCCGCGACGCCGTGGGCAAGGAGCCGGGACCACTGCACAGCTTTTCGCCACACGGATGGAGCGCGAGGCTTCATCTCTCTCCCTCTCTGTCTCACACTTTTTTTCCTGGGACCCGTACCCCGGTTCGAGACTCGGCCTTGTGCTCGAAATGAGGCGCACAGCGCGCGGAATGGGGCTTGGCCGGGGCTGACCCGCCCCCCCACCAAAGCCGAGAAAAACCCACCCGCCGAAAGGTGGTGGGCGAGCGATGGGCTGCCGGCGAGGTTGGGCCAATTGGGGCCTCGCTTACAGGGAGTAAACCCCGTCCCGGCGCGTCCCCCTACTGGGCCGCGCGGAAAGCACCAGACGTGCTAGAGTAGGCAGCGACCCGACGAGGCGGGCGCAGCCAGGACACCGAGGCCCCTTTTCAGCCGAGGCGGCTCGCTCTGCAGCAGGCAGCGGAATGGCAAAGGAGCGCGCGGACCGGGGTCTGTTCCACCCGCGTCCCAGGCGAAAAGAGAGAGGGCGAAAGTGCCCGTCTACCCATCGGGTTTGGGCACTTTCGCCCTCTCTCTTTTCTCTCTCGCCACTCTCCCTTCTCGCGGCTCAGCTCCAGCCGCACTGCCGCCCGGTGCTGCTCGTGTCCGGGACCCACACGGGCGCTACCCGGACCGGGGCTGGCACCAGCACCTCACGTGGTTTTTTAAGGACACCTGAAGGCTCACAGGGCCACGCGGCCGTCACACAGCTTGGGACGGTAAAGACGCCCTTCCCCAGGCCAGCGGGAGGGGTGACACCTCGCCTGCGATGGGTAGCAAATTGGAAAGGAGATCGCCCTGCCCGAGAATCGGACCCCCCCTGCTGTGGCTTTCCCGTGAAAGAGAAGCCTTGGAAGGAGAGCCGGCCCACCAGGGGCCCTCTCCGATGCCACCCGAAAAGCCACATCGATCAGGTGCAACTCCAGGAAGGAGCCGCGCGAACGGCAACAAGGGCCCCATGGCCAAGGTCCTGGGACAACGGCGATGGCCGCCCAGCCCACCTGCAGATCGGATTGCTCGCGGCAGCAGAGGCGCACGGGGGCTGCCGCCACCCGGCCGCGGCCAACAACAGCTCCCCTTTCAGCTAGGCAACAGCGGGACTGGACTGGCCCCCGCCGGGCCGGGAGGGGATTTGGTGGCCCTCCCCACCCTTCCGGCCCGGAGAAACCGGCTGAGCGTGTGAGAAAAAGTGCCACCAATCTGGCGCCACGGGCCAACGGCTTTCGCCCGGCCTCGCGGTGGTCGGCTTTCCCTTCCAGAAAAAAAAGCTGGGAGACAGCACGACAAAAAAGGCACACGGAGGCGCCTTCGCGACGACCTGTGCTAGCCACGGGGGCCGCGGGCCCAGGGGCCCAGGGGGGGGGGGGGGGGGGGGCGAGGTACGCGCCTCACTGCCTCCCCACGACGGACCCACCGGCATCCCGCTAGCGCCTTTGTCGCAACGCTTCTCGGTGCCGCGGCTTAGGGCTGCGAGAGAAAAATAAAAAGGCCCGCAGAGGCCTGGCAGGCACCCCCCCAACTCTGCCCACCTCAACAAAAAGCAACGGACCCAGCGTGGCAAACCCGGCTCCGCCCGGCATAAGCGACTCAGTCGATCCGGCCATGACCGAGGTAGGCGAGGCGCCGCTGCCTCGCCCAGGAGACCAGTCCGGGGGGGCTCTCCGTCGGGTGCCGGGCCTGTAAAAAAAGAAACGAAACTAGGCCAAAAAGATCTGCCCGCCACAACGCGGGTCCCCGGCTTAAGGCCGAGGAAGGGGGACGGCTTCAACAACGCAAGCCGGGGACCACCGCTGCCGAGGCAGACCGATGGGCCCAAAACAACAGCAAATGATTCTGGAGCAGAGGCATTGCTTGGAGAAAACTCTCCCCTGCTTTGTCTGGGCAATCCTTAACCAGTGTCTTACATGGCTCTTGCTGCCAATTTCTTGCTCAACAGTGTGACAGATGAATCTCATTCGTGTTAACAATTGTAACTATATTTTAAATATTTTAGAAAATATTTGTTAAAAAGTAAGAGAGGAAAAGGATATGGAATTAGTGTCACAAAACAGATGTTTTCAGATGTTCATGAGAAAACAGGATGCAGGATGTAGTTTGAGATAAGTAACACCCCAAAAGGCAATAGGCCTCAGGATAATTAAAGAATCGGACTTGAAATGGACAAAATTGGGATGATTCCAGGTATCTATGAAATCATAAGGCTTCTTTTTGGAATATATCGCTGGCTTCTATAACACAGGACTTGGGGTGTATGTGCAGCTTGTGGGGTTGTTCAAAGGACATAGATTTTAAGAATCAAAAATAGGAGGAGATTGACAGAAAATTAGTGATGAATATGTATTAGCATCCAGTCTATAAGTTGTGTTTGGATTCTTTATCTTTTGAATGGGAGGCAGGGTGAGAAAAGCCCAGTGTATCCTGACTGGTTTTCTTATGCTTTATCCAAACCACTGCCAAATTATTTTGGATCTGCTTGATTCTATTTGATTGCATGATTTCATATAAAATGGCTGCTCAATTAAAATTGCTGCTAAATTCTAATGTTGGTTTAATAAATTAGACATATAGGGAGCTCATTCATAACATCAGCCCACCTCAGTCACCTCCCCGTTGGGACTGTGCTTTCTACTGAGCCAGTCCTGCCAGAAAAGCAGCTTCAAACACACCTCTAAGAAGGCACTGATCCAGATAAAGCACATCCATTCCCCTCTGCCCAGGGCCAGTCCCCTGTACATCTGGCAGCCTGCAAAATCTAACACCCCCTCAGGGTCCAACACATTGTTCCAGCCCAAAGCATAAAGGCAATTTGTTTTGTTAAAGCTGAAGTCATTCCTGCAGGTCCTCGGCCTTCCAAGGCCAACGCTGCCACTCCAGAGGGAATCCTGTGACCCCGAGCATTTGATGGTGACCACACCAAAGCAAGAGGTGGCTCCTTCAGCAGGAGAATGGCACATGGCAATGCTGTGCCTTTGTGTCCCCAGCCTTCCCCCCATTGTTTCAGCAATGGCAGCTACACTTAGGCAGCTTCAGAAGAGCTTATTTGTGTTGGCTGAGTGCAGATCAGGACTCCCAGCCCACCTCTAACAGCAGCTTGCAATGACAACAGCACCTGCACACTGAGGTATTTTGCTGGAGGCAAGCCTGTCACAAGCACACACCCTCTTCAAACTTCCCATCAAACAGAAAGGAGAAGAGCAGGAAAAGGCTACCTTTGGACCAGTCTTCCCCAGGTCTACACATGGGCCAATTCTGGGTAGAAAACTCCCACCAGTGCTGGCCTTCTTCTTCATGGTGAGAAACTTCTCCCACAGGAACTTAGAGGGAAGCAGCTGAAAGGCAAAAATAAACCAGCTAGAGCCTCAGAGTTGGGCTTGTTCAGAAAGGCTTTTCTTGAACAAGTGCCACTGGTGAACAATTTGTGGTCGCATTGTCCAGGACAGTCCTGGAAGCCCTGGAAGTTGCTTGCTGAAATACTCAGCACCAATAAATTAACAATACAGAGTGCAATACACATACTCCAACCACATGGCTCTGTCCCATCAGCTTCTCCGTGATTGCATGTGACATGGTTGGGGATTTCTGCTCTTTGGGCATTTCTTTCCTCTTTAGGTTCATTGCATTGAGGCAGTGACCTTTTCAAAGAATGGGGACGAGCTCTCAGGACTGCCCTGACTCCATCCCTGTACAGCACTGAGAACTCACAGCAAGGAGATAGCACTGCTGGGTGAGTCCAAGAGAGGCAAGAAAGGAACGTTGTACCAAGAGTGAGGAGCACAGGAATGTGTCCAAGTTGTAGTTCTCTCTGTTAATTAGCATTTGTTTTCTCTCTCTGGGCTCACAGACCCCTGCAGAGAAGAAAACAGAGGGATCTCCTGGACAGAGCCTCAGCACTGGGGCATCTTCAGTCAAGTGAGCTCCAGACACCAAGGGACCTTTGTGACCCTGGCTCCAGGGAGCAGGAAAGAACGGTACAGCCTTCAAGATTCCTACCAATCCAGAGCTTTCAAGAGAAGCCAACTCCTTTGGGAGAGATACCATCAACACATGGTAAACCAAAATCAGGGCACAATTCCCAGCACAGGAAGATTTCCACCATCCTGCAGAACAAAGGTGGGATGGTGTTCACAGGGGTCTTACGATGAGGGAAGAGACGAGGATCTGACTCCATGGTTCAGCAGGCTTGATTTATTATTTTGTGATAAATAATTTATTAAAACTACACTAAAAGATAGAAGAAAGGATTTCATCAGAAGGCTAGCTAAGAATAGAAGAGGAAGGAATGATAACAAAGGCTTCTGGCCTGGACTCTCTGTCTGAGCCAGCTGGGCGGTGATTGACCATTAATTACAAACATCCAACATGGGCCAATCCAAGATCCACCTGTTGCATTCCACAGCAGCAGATAATCATTGTTTACAGTTTGTTCCTGAGGCTTCTCAGCTTCTCAGGAGGAAAAATCCTAAGGAAAGGATTTTTCATACAAGATATCTGGGACACCAAGGTGCTGAGACATTTTCTTCTGGGCGTGCTGCAGCAGATAACTTGCTTTGCTGTACACTGTGTCTGCAGGGCTGGATCTGTGCCCACACAGGAGCTGAAAGAAAACAGCTGCTTTGGAAGCTCTTCCAGCTGGGACCAGCCCTGTCTCACTGGGCTTTGGGCAGAGTTTGAGCTTCCCCCCCAACATGCTCAAGTGCCCAAGGGCAGCTTGGTCTTGACACCAGCAGGGGGCTATTTACAAATCACAAACGGGACAGGACTGCTGTGGAACTGCCTTGAGCTGTTTTATTTTCCAGCATCACTCTCGTTACATGGTTATGACAATGGGAAGATGCCAGCAGCTCACATCCCAGGCGGCAGCCCAAGAACTTGATGTTACAACTTCCTTTATAAGTTTCTTGACCAATCACACAAAGCAAAAGCACATTGACAGTAGTTCCATCCAACCATTATAAGCACTCGTACCTATGGTTAAAACAATGCTTGCTTATTTTGAATACAATACCTGCTTGTAAGCCTTAAAGCACAATGCACAGAGCTCCATTATTAAGCTTTAACCCTCCTAATATCTTGCTAGATAAACTTTTCTGTAGCTTAGAGAGTTATTCTAGACAAGCCTTAATACACAGACCGTTGTTCTATTTGTCCTTGCTTTTCTACTTTTAAAATAATTGTTCTGCTGACCTAACTCATGGCAGCTGCTTAGCTCTAATCACAGTTCTACTGTATCTGAGGCCTGCCTTTTGCAGCTTTCCCAAAACCCTCTAATTTTGTAGATTTCCACAATTCCCCCTCTCAGTTCATCTCAAAAGAAACCTTCATAATTGTGTCGTTTATTACTTGCGTTTTGTAGCCTTACTAGAATATTTCTTCTTATTACCTACTTAAAGCATTTTCTTGCTTGCACTAAAGCAGGGGCAGGGAGAGCAGGGACACCAGGGCAGTTTGCAGCCTTAACACAGCCCACTGGGTACTTACAGTGAAAGATGTCAGTCTTTCTCTGGACAAAAGACGAGGTGTCGAGGTCTTCTTTGGGAATCCAGAAGCCATTTTGAAGGCAGGATCTCCCAGATGAGTGACAATGCCTCAACAAAACTGGAAGAAGCAACAATGGAACTCTGAAATTCCAGAACCCAATTCATGGCAGATTCAAGGCATATACTGGTGCTAAAAATTTTCTATGATTTGAAAGCAGCTAAGTACTTCTTTGGTGTAAGTAGCTAGTATGTTAGGCCTCTAGTTGGACTTTATTTGAACTATAGGGCTGCCTTGTGCAATTCAAAGATGGATCATACTGAAACCTGGAGCTAAAAATCTGAACATTAGGAATAGTTAGAACAGACAAAGCTGCAGCCTAAATATTACTTTAAAATAGCTAGAGTGGATATCCTCTTCTTTTGGCTAAAGCACCCCTGCTCTCTCAGCTGCTCCTCACAGGACTTGGGAGAGACTGGAATGTAATGGCTAATGGCTTAAAAATTGTTATAAAGGACTTTCTGCCCATTGGGACAAAACTGTATAAAGAAGCTGTGACCACCCAAGCCCACCCTTCCCTGAAAATGCCTCTGGACTGGAACTTGGCACTGGGAGTTAAGCTGCTGAAGGGAACTTGAGACAAGACAAAGGTGACACTATTGTCCCATTAGCTCAGGGCTGGGGAGAAGTGAACAAGGCTGCAGAGAAAAACCTATCCACAACAAAGCCAAACCCAGCAGCTGTCCTGAAAATCAGCTCTGTCTGCCTTCAAGGTGGGCAAGTCATAGGCACAGATTCGTCTGCTGAGGCCAGGTTTGCACACAAACCTCCCATCCAAGACCTCCACAGTGCCCCCAGACCCATTCCTGAGGCCTTGCACCAGACGACTGCAGGGCACGCAAAGTAACACAACAGATCTGAAAATCCAGAAGCCAATTGATGGCAGACTCAAAGGACAGACAGATGCTAAAGATTTTCTATTATTTGAAAGTAGCAATAGACAGAGTCCAACTTGCCCCACCCCAGGGAGGCAGCTGGGAGGTCCCACCTCGCCCAAATCTGCAGGAATCCATTGGAGTCTTACGTTTTGGGAGACCTCACCACAGAGAAGACCAGAAGAGGATTTGATGGTATGCCAATGGGATCCATGGAATGGTGATGTTTTTCACCTAATCTGTCTCTGTCACTCACCTTCTTCCCCTTCTTCCCAACCCCCCCATCCCCATCCCCCCCATCCCCATCCCCCCCCTGCTTCTTTTTCTTTTCCTTTCTCTCTCTCTGTCTTCCTCCTATTTACTGTTACATAAAATCCAGACTATTGATTTTGGCATATGGTCTCGTTTGCACCTCAATTCACAGCCCTCTCTCTAATAATGGTAATAACCAGATGATAACAACCCACTGAAACTTGATGAAACTTGAACAGACCTCATTCACCTTTAAGCACTTTAAGCAACCACTAGACGGGAAAAAAAAGTATAGACCAGTAAATTTAGAAAATGATGCATTCCTTCAGTGCACAAAAAAAGCACAATCAGTAGAGCATATATTGTTCATCCACTCAGCTGTGCATTGTGGTGGTGTTCCCAGGGGTCTTAGGATGAGGGAAGAGGTGAGGATCTGACTCTTGATTTATTATTTTATGATATATATTCTATTAAAATTATACTAAAAGAATAGAAGAAAGGATTTCATCAGAAGGCTAGCAAAGAATAGAAAAAGAAAGAATGAATAACAAAAGCTTGTGTCTCAGACAGAGAGTCCAAGCCAGCTGACTGTGAGTGGCCATTAATTAGAAACAACTCTAGGAGACCAATCACAGATGCACCTGTTGCATTCCACAGCAGCAGATAACCATTGTTTACATTTTGTTCCTGAGGTCTCTCAGCTTCTCAGGAAAAAAAACCCAAAGGATTTTTCATAAAACAAGTCTGTGGCAGTGCAGACCACTGAACTGCTGCACCAGAAGACGGGCATTATCCCATCCTGTATTTCCCTTTGGCATTCTCTCTCAGAGTGCAGATGAGACAAAACCAAAAAGTTCAACTTGAGTCAACCTTTACCTCCAAAGGAAATTCAGGAACTTTCTGCAGAGGCCAATGCTCTGCACGCTGATGAACTCCTTGCAGAGGCCAATGCTCTGCACGCTCAGGAACTTTGCAGAGGCCAATGCTCCGCGAACAATTCCCCTGGCGAATCGCCCGGTGAAGCCGCCTGCAGGAGCCCAGGCTGCGCACAAGCAGCCAGGGCCGCGTTCTCAGGCAACTGAGGCCGCGCCGCTGTCACAGACGCTGCCGCCGCCTTCGTGGTTTCCAGGCAGCCGCGGAACCCGGCAGCCGCCGCCCTTTCCCGGATCCTGCCCCTCCCGGGCCCGCACGCCCCCCAAGATGCTGCCGGGGCTCGGGGGCTTCGTCTGCCTGGGCTGGGGCTCGGCCTCCCCTGCGGGACAAGGTGAGGGGGGGTCCCCGGGGGTCGTGTCCCCCCGGGAGCGTGGGTGAGTCCCCCATGTCCCCCCCAAGCCGGGGTCACCCCCTTTTCTCTGCCCAGAGCTCCTGAGCCAGCTCCTGCTGCCCCCTGGGAGGGGCTTTGGGGAGCCCCCCGGGGACCCCCTTGAATGCCCATTCCTGGGCACTGGGACCCTTCGCATCTCCTTCCCCAGCTGCAGGACCCCCTGCACCTCCTTATCCTGCCCCGACAACCCCTGCACCCCCTTTCCCGGGTATCCTCCTCTCCCGGCCCCTGGATCCCCCGTTTCCATGAGCCCGGGGACCCGCGGACCCCATTCCCGGCCAGCCCGGGGCACCTCAGCCCCAGGCCTTCCTTTGCCCGGCGAGCGGTGACGTCACTGCAGACTCGGGCCGCCATTGGCCAGCAGCAAAGAGCGGCGCCAATGGCGGGGCCGGAGGCGGCTCAGGGGCCGTGAAGAGCCTTGAGCTGTGAGGGGCCATGAGGGGCCATGAAGGGCCGTGAGGTGTCACTCTTGCGCCGAGAATGACACAGGAACAGGCAGGAGGCAGTATTGCAGAAAGACTAAAAGAAGGTTTAATTCAAGAGAACCGTGCGGTTTTTATAAATTGATACGATATATTCTGTTTGATTGGCTCGTTAACAAAAACATTCTTTAGACACCGTCCTTGAGAAGAAGAGAAAGATGAAGTAGAAGAACACCACCTGCAGATTGTTTATACTGAAGTTCTCACATTCTTACAACTTGCTAATAATTCTCACAAGCTGCTGTGAGAAACACTTGCTGTTTCTCTCTCTCTGTGCCATGGCATCCACAGTGAGGGGCTGTGAGGGGTCTTGGGCAACTGTGAGGGAGCCATGAGGGGCCTGGGAGGGACCATGGGGAACTGTGTGGTGTTATCTTTTTATACTAAAAGCTACGTGTACACTATTTACAATAACTTCTCAATACTTATCACCTATGTTAGACAGTGAGTTTTTACTCTAAACTAATCTAAAAATGCCAACATCACTTAAAAGATGGAGGAAGAAGGAAAGGAAGGAAGGAAGGAAGGAAGGAAGGAAGGAAGGAAGGAAGGAAGGAAGGAAGGAAGGAAGGAAGGAAGGAAATGTGATAAATGAATTCACTGGATTCAAGGATCATACAATTATAAATTTATTATTATTATTATTATGCAAGCAAGAATAAGCAAAGTTCAGTGCTGGGCGGCCGGGAGTCTCTGCTCCTCTAGGCTCGCACCGTTCCTGTCCCCAAAGTCCACCTTTTATTGCTTTTTTCTCCCGGGTCCAGGGATGACGTGGTCTGTCTTTTGCGCTTGCTCATTCAGTTTCTAGGGGGTCTTTTTCTGCCTTCTGGTAGTCGTGGGATGAAGGCTCCAAGTCTTCCTCTTTTAACCGCTGAGTGAACTTTTCCTTCTAAGGCATACCTATACAGTGGAATTTTCAGAACACTATACGATTCCCGCAAGCCTAAGCAATTCTTGCGAGTTTAGGGATTGTTATTACAGCTCTCCTCTGTGACCTCTGGGTGAACTTTTCTTTACCATGGAATTCCCAAAGCACTATAGGATTCCTGCAAGCCAAGCAACCATATGTGGCTATACATTTAAGATTCAAGCAGTTTTAGCTATTTAGTTATTGCTTTGATATTGTATAATTATTTAGCTATTGATTTAATTAATGAACAAACATATTGCTACTTATTACACTCATCACCACCTTTACCGCGCATGCTCCACTACTCGTTTTGGTTGTCGCACAAGTCTTTGGGGGTCGTTGTTTGATGAAGGCCTCTCTTCTTCCTCAATGTCTTTAATTCACCTTTGGGTTACACATGCGCACCCAGCCAGTACAATGTAATCCAAAACTAACATATTAACTACATTTAAGCATCAAAGCAATAAATCTCTTATAGCTAGCATTTTTCTGGGACCCAACCAGATTTCCCCCTCTTTCTGTTAATTTTTAGTAACTGTTATCTCTTGCTTTTTCGTCCTGTCCTTGAACATCTGCAGGGAGGGGGGTGGAACCCCTCCACTCCCTTTTTTCTTGGCATTACAACTTTTAACTGTTTTATTATTATTTCCAAATATTAATTACTGCATCAGTATTGATTACTGTCTCAATTTTGTCAGCACAAATCGTACCTATTTACCACAGCTCTGTTCCTCTCTCTTGCAGCCCTTGAAAGCCTGACGGAGGACATGAGCAGTGCTGTGTCAGAGCTGGCATTTCAAACACTGCATGTCCTCCGAGCAACAGCCAGTGGGCGATATTCCATCTTCCAGAGGCTGCACGATCAGCTGCGCAGGGCATGGATGACTCGGCCTCGTCTGTCACGGCTCGGCTGGCTGCACTGCTGGAGCTCTGAGGAGAGCTGATCCGGGAGGCTCTCTTTGCTGGGGCAACCTGAGCCAGCGGGGATTTTGAGTTTTCTGTAAGATTTTTCTTTTCTTCCATTCTATTTTTTGTCCTATGTAAATATAGACTGCGTTATAATACACAGAATCTCAGGAGATTTTTTTTGCTGCCCAGGGTCCGCAGGGCATAGGGGAGGAGAGGGAAAAGGGTGCTTGTGCTCAGCCAGCTGCCCAGGCATGCAGTGCTGCAGGGAAGATGGCCAGAAGCCCCTTGGCCTTTGGTGGTTCTGCTGAAGCCTTTGTGCTGCCCACAGAGTGGCTGGGCAGGGGCTGGAGCTGCGGGGATCCCTGCCAGAGCGGTGCCTGGAGATGGCCACAAGGCCTGTGCCAGGCAGGAAGCGCCATCCGTGTCCTCCTGCCCGTGTGCTGCTGCCTGCCTTGCCGAGGGCTCCCAGGTGCCTCTGGATGGGGCTGCTCTGGAGCTGCTGTGGGGCTGCGGCGCTGCTGCCGGGCAGCTTGGCCGGGCTGGGGCAGGGCCTGAGGGGCTGGGGCGCTGGCAAGCCCTGAGCAATGGGGCTGTCAGAGGCCACAAGCAGCCCCCTGGCAGCCGCCTTCCTCCTGCCAGAGCTGACTGGCAAGACGGATCCCGGGCACTCTGCAACTAAGAGCATCAGTGTTGTTGGAAACCCAAATGCAGGGAAATCTCAGACCTTTGGTCTTGTCAGCAAAACTTAGAATTAAACACAGGATTTGAGCTGAGACCTTGGAAAGGGCTTCCAAACTTAGGTGCTAGAAGCGAGAATGCAGATTTCTAGTTTATAGCAGAGACACGGGGAGGAAAGTTGAAGTGGAGGAAAGTTTAGAGTTCAAGATCTAGGAAAAATCAAAGTAGTTCCAATGGTAAACGAGGAGTTTAGGATGCAGTGCTGTAGGTTTGTTGTGTCATGGCATGATTGGCTAAGGAAGCTTAGACCGTAGCATGATGTGGGAACTCAGGAAATTCCTCGGGCTGCCCTGCAGGACTCGAGACCCTGTCAGAGGGCTCAGAGACCTTGGCACAGAGCCCAAGACCCCTGTGCCTTTGATTTAGCCCTTGGAAAAAACAATTCCCAACCTTGTATGAAGAATGACAAGCCACAAAATGATAGTGAATTTAGCACCGAGTGGAAAAATAGATTTAGGGGGTTTTTGAATGGGGCTTCAGGGGGCAAGATGGAGGAATCTGGGCATGTCCAGCATTTCTCCTTCTTCTTCTTGGTCTCCGTCTTCTGCTGTGATGTTGGCACTTTTCGATTGGTTTAGAGTAGAAGCTCACTGTCTAACGTAGATGATAGGTATTGGAAAGGAATTGCAAATATTTTACAGGGAGTTGTTTTTAGTAGAAAAAGATAACACCGCCCCGGCGGAGGCAGAGTGCCTTAGACTGTCTTGCTGAGTGGACCTTGGCAGGACAGGAGAAAGAATTTTATAGATAAGACCCAAGAAACAACCTTGAGACCGAGAAATGAAGAGCTCTGACTCCTTCTTCCACCGCCGGGCTGGGAAAAGAGACTTTCTAACTTATCTCGGGCTCACTCTGAGCAGCTAGAGACCCCGAGAGCATGAGTCCCTAAGAGGAAATCTTGAAGGATTGGGTCCAAAACAGAAATATCCTTGTTGGCCGTGTCTTCTTGGCCAAGAAATCCTTCAAAGCTCTTGCAACTACAAGTCTTGCGGCCCTGTGAGCCGTGCGGTGCAGATGGGAGCCAAATTCACCCTTCCTGTCCATGTAGAAGAGAAGAAAAAGCAATGGCATCATCTAAAAAATTCAGAGGTCCGCTCTCTAGCTCCTTCCAAACTCCTTCAAGCTGCCCAAAGTGTGATTTAGCTACAAATAGATGACAGGGACTCTTAGTGCTGGCTCTTTGACTCCAGAGCGGCTGCTTTAGAATCTTTCCCATAACCCTGTGTAGTTATGTGCCAGCAATGTGTCCTTTCAAGAAACTTTCCCAACTGACTTGCATGGAGGCTTGTTTGAAGGGTGTTTGAGGAGAAAGGCTCCCAGCAGAGGTCTGGGCTTTGGCCTAGCTGTGTCGCCTGCTGATTGTCAAGTGTGCCATCAGCAGCAGGGCTTTCTGGGCTAAAAATATCATCAAGTCACCTGGACTTGCTCTTTTTGGCCTATAAAAGCTGGAGCCACTTTTGGGGCAAATTTGGAGACCTCATCTGTGGGTGAATGGAGCAGCTAGGATTTTCCCAGTTGCTGGCAATGGTTCTCCAGGTGCCTGGTGTAAACGGGCCTGCCCAGCAACAGCGCATCTGCAAGATGATGAACAATTGTCTTGGTTTGAAGAGAGAGGTGTCTGCTAAGGAAGGCAGAAGCCTTCTCTGAAAGGGAAAATGTAAATCCCCAGCCCTCAAAGGATTCTAATTTAGAAATTCAAATGCTCTCAGGGAAAGATATGGGGATAGGACTGAGAGCCTGCAGAGCTGGGTGGCGTTTGCTGATGCTCTGAGCCCTTCCTAAAGATCCTGTGGGGCTGCCTTAGACACCTGGGGCCAGGCATTCCTTCCAGCCTGGGCCACTTTGGCTGGGCTGGGGGCGGCCCCAGGGCAGGCGGCAGTGTGTGCAAGGGCCCTGGCTGGCACGCTGCAGCACGGTCACCGTGCCATGGAACGGAACCCGGTGTCCAAGGCCCCTTTGTGACACGTGGGAAATAGAAGCTTGCCCAGGTGCTGGGAGCACGCAACGGGGCACAACGGGACAGAACAGTGCCGTGAGGAGCCCCCACACAGCACGCTCGTTCCCGTCTGAGCCCGAGCTTTTCTGCAGCCTTTTTCCTGCAGCTGAGCTCGAGGCCAGCGCACAGGACTCGGTGAGCCGTGGCCTTGCGAGGCTTCTATTCTGCAGCTGCCCTCAAGGGCAGAGCGTGGGACTTGGTGCCCCAGAGCTTTCCCAGGGCACCTCTCCTGCAAGTAGCTCCAGTCAGAGACATGGAGCAGAGACCCCCGAGAGTGCCCAAGATGGCCTGGGTGGAGGAGGAGGAGGAGGAAGAAGGCCCTGGAGCTGCCCCAGCACAGGAGACTGAGGAGGTGGTGCCTTTCCATCCACCACAGGAGGGTGAGTGGCAGAGCTGGGCTGCAGGGCTTGAGCCTGCAGCCAACTTGGCCCCATGCCATGCCATGCCATGCATCCCATCCCATCCCATCCCATCCAATGCACTCCCCTGGGGAAAGGCCCACGGACAGGATGGAAGAGGGCCCGGGCAGACACCCCGCAGTGGCCACGCTCCATCCCCTGGGGCTCTCCCAGCCTGGGGGGCGCAGGGCTGTGTTCTCTGGCCTCTCCCGCAGCCCCTCAGCTCTGGCTGCGCTCGGTCTTTCCTAGATGGAGCCCTGGAGCGCACACAAGAGCAGGAATCCAGCTGTGGCCTCTTCCGCAGCACAGCGCAGGTACCTGCAGCCACCCCCAGCTGGGCTGGGCCTGCTGTCCCTGCTCAGCCCAGCACCGTGTGTGCAGCACTCCATGCAACACCCCTGGCTTCCTGCCCTTCTCCTATAGTTCATCTGCAAATTCATCAAGAGATTGCAGGAGGAAGAGACCATCGCCATGGGCACTGGACTCCGACCATACTCGCCCATGTTCAAAACAAAGACCAGCGCTGCCCTCCTGTGTTACCTTGTAGAGGAAGGTTTTTACTATCCAAACCAAGTAAGCAGTCTGTGGGCAGGGTTTGATCCTCCTAGGAATCTCTTGGCTCCCAAGCCATGACTGCTTGTCCCTGTGAGGCTTTGAGGCCACATGGCAGTGCGCATGGAAGGGAAGCACTTCTCTGGGCAAGCTGGGAACATTGCTCCCTCTGGCAGCTTCCCAAGTCTCCCTGTGCCTTCTGCAGGTGCCCGCCATGGTGAGGTTCATCCACCAGTGGCTCGTGGCCAATGACTGTGCTGAGCCCAGGCTGGACGAGGCCCTGCTGGACCTCACGGAAGCACAGCCAGATGACGCAGTCCTGACGCTCCTGCGTGTGGCCCCGTCCTGTGACAGGTATGGGGCCCACCTGCCCAGAGGGCTCAGGCCTCCCCATCCCATCACCCTGTACAGCCTGCCGCAGGTGTCTGAGCAACAGAGACTTCCAGGGCCCTCTGGCTGCTGCCTTTCCCAGCCCTGGCACATCGGCCCCTAAACCTGCTGCCATGCTCCCTCCCTGCCCCTCAGGGCTCTGTCCCCACAGGCCTGGGCTGCCTGGCTGCTGCTGGCCAGGGCCAGTGGGCAGAGGCAGAACTGGCAGCCAGCTCAGCTCCCCCCGGTGCTGTGTCTGAGACCCCACCTGAGACAGAGCTCTGACCCCGCAGAGCTGCCATGGCCATGTGGAAGACCATCATGGGCTCAGCCAGGACTGCAGAGCTGGCACAGCTGACCCTCCTGGATGTGCTGGGGAGCTGGCCAGAGTACAGCATGTGCACCTCCGATGGGGACCAAACGGCTGTCTTTGGCCTGGCTGTGAGTTTCTGCAAGTGGCCTTTGCTGGCCCCAAGGCCGCCTCTCCAGAGCTCTCCATCCTCCTTCCCCCACTGCATCTGCCTGCCTCAGGCACTGGCCTGAAACCTGGCCCAGGGGCAGCTTCAGGCCCAGCAGGCCCCGTGCTCCCCCTGCCTCTCTCCGGTGCTCTCCCTGCCACGCTCGGGCCCTGCCACACGGATGCCTGGGCACTGAGCGCTGTCCCGGGGGGCTTTGTCCTTTGCAGGCAACCGTGGTGATGTGGAAGATCCTGCAGGTGCCCTGTCTGCCATGGATATTGAAGGTGTATTTCCCCCGCCTATTTGTGCATCTGCTCTTCCAAGTGTTCTCCAGCACAGAAGAGATGCCAGAGGAGGTCGATGCCTTCTGGAAGGGATGCCAGCAAGAGCACGGCCTTGCCATCAGCCCCAACAGGTGCTCCATGCCACTCCTCCTGTCCCTGCCACGTGGCCTGCCAAGGAGCCAGTGCTGCCAGCGTGACCTGGCCTTTGCTGTGCACACAGGTTTGCAGTGCGCACCCTGAAGTGCCTGCTCTGCCTTCTCCGCTGTGAGGATGTGGTGGTGGCAATGGAACGCAGGCGTGGCTGGGACACGCTGCTCTCTCTTGACACCCACCACTTTGCTGTGGCTCTGCTGGCCAGGTAAGAGCCCCTTCTCCCCACTGCCTCTGACATTTGTGCTCTGTGCCCAGGTGTCCCCCAATCTGCCCATGATCATGGGCCAGAGGGCCTTGTCACTGAAGGACGGCCAAGCAGACTAGAAAAGGCTGGCAGAGGAGGGTGCCCATGAGCAACCAACTCCCAAATGGCCCACATCCCCTTGCTGGAAGGGTGGTGGGTAAAGATGAGAACTCTGAGAATCACTCCTGGGAGAGATTTGCCCCACTAGCTCAGGGTCTTGTTTCCTTTTTCCTCTCTTTAGAGAAATTTGCCAGTCAGCCATACACTTCTGTTGCGGGATTGCATTCTACCTGCTCGCCCTGCGCGACCAAGAGATCCCATATTGGGATTTCCCTGCCCTGGCATTCCTTGTGGAGGTGAGCCTCAAGGCCAGCGCTGCCTCCCAGCTCTCTGCCCTCTCGTAGGCACAGCTGCCAGGACGGTGCCCGTGCCCTTTGCTGCTGCCTGGGCCCAGCCCTGTGTGGTTCCGGGCTCCTGCTGGCTGGGTCCCTGTCACTGCCCGGTGCCTTTCAGGTCCTCGAGTGCCTGGACTTGAGGGAATGCAGTGACAGTGTTCTGGAGATCATGGCACGGAACCTGCAGAGCGAGCACAGGGCCAGGCGTTACTTGGCACTCAGAGGCCTGCTAGTGCTGGGCAAGAATCCCTTGATGGTGAGAAGGGGGCAGTGGCTGAAGCCGTGCAGGCAGCATGGGGCTGGGCAAGGCAGTTTCTTGGCCTTGCCTGGGCTTGGGGCGCTGGGGCAGCTGCTCCCAGCTCTCCTGCCTCCCGCTTCAGCTGCCCCAGTGCTTTGGGACAGGCCTTTGGCCTCTGGGCCCTGCGGCAGCAGGCTGGCCTTTCCCAAACTTGTGTTCCGCACAGGCTGAAAAAATGGGCAGCCTGACTGAAAGTCTTGTGGAGCTCCTGCAGGAAAATGATAGCCACATGATCAGGATGACTATTCTTCTACTGCGATATTTGCTCCTGGATAATGGTGCCCCAATAGCCACCCCCATTGCCCTGCAGCTGGCTGAGGCGCTCCTGCCACTCTTTGACCATGTAAGGCTCTGTGCCCACAGCCTCGGCCACCAGCTGCTGCCCGGACACTTGGTGCCCTGTGCAGATGCAGGCCTGTGCCCTGGGGGGCCTGAAGCAGCTGATGCTGAGGTCTTTTGCCCTTCCTCTCATACAGGATGATATCCAGGTGCAGCTGAGCTCCATGTGTGTCTTTCAAGAGATGCTGGACTTATTAACAGAAGATGGAAGAAAGGCCCTGAAGTCCCACGTGCGCCAGAGCCTGGTGCCACTCTACTTCCACTGCCATGATGAGAATCAGATTGTTGCTGAGGTGAGGACTTGTGGCCGGCTGCTGTCCCCCTGAGAGGGGACTGGGCTGCCTCCTGCCCTGGCACCTTGCGGGCTGCAGCCTCCTTCAGGCTGTGACACTGGGATGCTCCTGTGCCCTGGCCTGCGAGGCCAACTCCGCGTCTCTGATGCTCTCCAGGCCTCCTGCTTAGTACTGCATTCTTCGGCCAGATTCCTAAAGAGGAGGAATCTCGAAGAAATGCTCCAAGTGGATCAGACATGGAGGTTTGGCGAGTGCCTGGTAAGAGGAGCCAAGAACCCCCAGGCTCAGCCTGGAGAAGGCCCCTGAGGGCGGCGCTCAGTGTTCGGGCCGGGCAGCTGTGCCCCTGCCCGCTGCTGCAGCCAGAGGCCGCGCGGGCTCTGCTCCAGGCTCCCCTGGGCCCCAGCCGGGTGCCCATGGAGCCCCGGCCCGGCGGGGCTGCGGGGCGGCACCGCAGCTCCCCGGGCAGCAGCCGGCCCTCTGCCCCCTGCCCTCGGGAGCCCTTGGCCAGCGGCTGCTGGCCGCGCCTCAGGCCTGTGCGGCCAGGGGAGGCCGGGGCTGGGCGCAGGCAGCGCCCGGCCCAGGGGCGGAGCCCGCGCCAACCCTTCCCTCCTGCCGCTCTCTGCAGCTGGCAGAGGACAGGACCAGGGTGGCCGAGCACCTGCGCCAGGCCCTGCGCTACCTGCGGAGCCCACAGGAGCCCCTGCGAGAGGCGGCCATCAGGTTCATGGGTGAGCCACGAGCCCAGGCTCCCTCCCCGGCCCGGCCCGCCGCAGCTCGGCCCCAGCCCCGCCTGCCGCCCCGGCAGCGCCAGCCGGGCCCGGCGCCGTGGAGCCCCGCCCGGCCTGGGCATTGCTGCTGCCGCCCTCTGGCAGCCGTGCCCTGGGGCGGCAGCGTGCGGCAAGGGCCCGGGCTGAGTCCTGCCGGGCCAGCAGACCGTGTGGCCACAGCGCCGGCAGCGCCGCCGGCAGGGAGCTGTGCCGCTGGCGCCCTGACAGGCTCTGTGTTCACAGGCATGGCCGGGCGGCACCTGCGGGGGCAGCAGCAAGAGCTGCAGCTGATCTGCACTGGTGAGTGAGGGCAGCGGGCTGATAGCGGGGGCTGCCGGGGACAGCTGCAAGCCCTGCCCTGGCTGCGGAGGGCTCTGCTCCCGGGGCCAGAGCACCCTGAGATTTCAGGGCCTCGTGGCCCATTCGTGGCCAGCAGCTCCAGGCTGATCCCCTTGCTCCTGCTCCATGGCAAGAGCCGGCTGGGAAGGCTCTGGCAGCAGGCTCTCCTTGGCTCCCCATAGATCTGGGATCTGACCTTGGCTCTGTTATGTTTGCCCAATTATCCCATCATAAAAAACCAAACAATATTTGAGATAGCAGCAATTTTAATTGAATAGTTTAGAAAATATGTCTTGACAATATAGTTTGATTTAAAATAAGGGATAATTTGGTTCCAATAATAGCACGTAAGCAAAGGATAACTGCGGGTCATGGAGTGCAGGACCCTTGCCACCTCATGTACGAGCTTTCCAAGTGAAGATTCCCCCCTTTTATGCCATGTGTCAATGTCATCTCCTCCCATTTTTGATTCATCACACTTCTACCTCCGCCCTCATCACCACCTTTACCGCGCATGCTCCACAGCTCGTTTTGGTTGTCGCACAAGTCTTTGGGGGTCATTTTTTGATGAAGGCCTCTCTTCTTCCTCAATGTCCTTTAATTCACCTTTGGGTTACACATGCGCACCAAGCTAGTACAATGTAATCCAAAACTAACATTTAAGCATCAAAGCAATAAATCTCTTATAGCTGGCATTTTCCTGGGACCCAACCAGATTTTCCCTTCTTTCTGTTAATTTTTAGTAACTGTTATCTCTTGCATTTTCCTCCTATCATGGAACATCTGCAGGGAGGGGGGGGTGGAACCCCTCCTCTCCCTTTTTTCTTGGCATTACAACTTTTAACTGTTTTATTATTCTTTCCAAATATTAAATACTGCATCCATATTGATTACTGTTTCAATTTTGTCAGCACAAATCATACCTATTTACAACAGCTCTGTTACTCTCTCTTGCAGCCCTTGAAAGCCTGACGGAGGACATGAGCAGTGCTGTGTCAGCGCTGGCAATTCAAACACTGCATGTCCTCCGAGCAACAGCCAGTGGGCGATATTCCATCTTCCAGAGGCTGCAAGATCAGCTGCGCAGGGCATGGATCACTCGGCCTCGTCTGTCACGGCTCGGCTGGCTGCACTGCTGGAGCTCTGAGGAGAGCTGATCTGGGAGGCTCTCTTTGCTGGGACAACCTGAGCCAGCGGGGTTTTTTAGTTTTCTTTAAGATTTTTATTTTCTTCCATTCTATTTTTTATCCTATGTAAATATAGACTGTGTTATAATACAGAGAATATCAGGAGACTTTTTTTGCTGCCCAGGGTCTGTAGGGTAGAGGGGAAGAGGGGGAAAATGGTGCTTGTGCTCAGCCAGCTGCCCAGGCATGCGGTGGGCAAGGGGAAATGGCCAGAAGCCCCTTGGCCTTTGGTGGTTCTGCTGAAGCCTTTGTGCTGCCCACAGAGCGGCTGGGCAGGGGCCGGAGCTGCGGGGATCCCTGCCAGAGCGGTGCCTGGAGATGACCACAAGCACTGTGCCAGGCAGGAAGCGCCATCCGTGTCCTTCTGCCCGTCTGCTGCTGCCTGCCTTGCTGAGGGCTCCCAGGTGCCTCTGGATGGGGCTGCTCTGGAGCTGCTGTGGGGCTGCGGCGCTGCTGCCGGGCAGCTTGGCCGGGCTGGGGCAGGGCCTGAGGGGCTGGGGCGCTGGCAAGCCCTGAGCAATGGGGCTGTCAGAGGCCACAAGCAGCCCCCTGGCAGCCGCCTTGCTCCTGACAGCTGGGTGCTCTGGCGCTTCCTCAGTGGGCAGTGTGAGGGACCTTCTGGAATCAGGCGTGGAACCCTGGTCCCGGCCTTTCAGGGCTGTGAGGGCAGGAGTTGTGGGGCTGGGCGTGTGCCCTCCCTGTGCTCCAGACTGGAGCCCCCAGCCTGTCAGCCTTAGGCATTGAGCTCCACTGTCTGCTCTCTGAGTCTTGTTCCTGTTGCTGTGGGGGAGGCCGAGTTCTGTGGCTTTAGGCCCCATTGAGCCAGAAGAGCAGCAGCTTTGAGCCCAGAGGGGCCACAGAAAGGCCCTCTGGACAAAGGGCATTCCTGGCATTCCCAGGGCAGGGATACATGAGAGTGGCAGGCACCTTCGGGTGCCATGCTGGCTTTGCACTGGGTCACCTCCCTGTGTGCAGGGCTGGCTCTTTGCTTTGCTGTCTTTGGCCTTTTGCCGTCGTGCTCCTTTGGCTGCCTGCAGTGAGGGGCAGCCCTGTAAGGAGGGTGAAAGGCCCTGTCTCCAACATCTCAAGGGGGAAATGGAGCTTTCCCAGCCCTCAACCCACGCTGTAAGCAGAGCAGAGCCTGTTCCCCAGCCCTGATGGATTTCTGCCTGCTGCTGCCTGGCCACCATGACCCACTGCACTCGCTCTGAGTTACCCATAGGATGGCTGGTGCCTCTTGATTTGCTGACGGGACGTGAGGGTCACTGAGAGAAAAGTGGGTGTCCCAATGCTGAGGGCACATGGGGTCACTGAGCAGACTTGAGGCTTCCCCAGCAGGTTGCAGGTGCCTTTCTGTCACTGAAGGGAAGGCAGATGCCCCGTGGGTCGCTGAGGTGTCATGACAGTCTCTGAATGGGATGCAAATGCCCTGCATGCCACTGAGGCCAGCGAGAGTCCCTGAGGGGAGGCGGGTGTCTGTCATGTCCCCCAGGGTGAGGCGGTGTCACTGAGGGAAAGTGAGGGGGACACGGGCACGCCGCGTGTGGCTGAGCGCACATGCCGCTGGCTGAAGGGACGCCAGGGCCGCTGAGGGGCCATGGGCTCGCCCTGAGGGACACGGCAGGGCCGGGCCGGTCCCCGCTGCGCCGCCGCCGCCCGCTCCCCGCCGCAGGGAGCGTTTCCCGCCCAGGCGCGGGCGGCCCCGCCCCGCCGCTCCCCT
This sequence comes from Agelaius phoeniceus, assembly GCF_051311805.1. Taxonomy (NCBI): domain Eukaryota; kingdom Metazoa; phylum Chordata; class Aves; order Passeriformes; family Icteridae; genus Agelaius; species Agelaius phoeniceus. The sequence continues at coordinate 6,566,472 of NC_135271.1, forward strand.
CAGCCGCGGGCGGCAACTCGAACCCGCTGGGGCCGCCCCGCGGGGCCGGGCGCCGGGCGGCCTTGCAGAAGCCCTGGGGGAGCTGCCCTGGGGCCGCCCTGCGCTCATACACACCGAGGAGCATGGGCCAGGCTTGCCTCAGCACCAGGGAGTGTTTCACTTGGCCAGGGGTAAAGCTGCAGTAGCTTCCAGGGAGAGAACTTCATAGCACAGGAATGCTGGAATTACCTGGTGCCACCTGTAGGGCATGAAATGAACATTTGGGCTTTCCAGTTGAGGTAATCACTGGACTGTGAGAATAATGAAATCAGAGGTGAACTGTCGAGTACATGTAGTAAATATTTGAGCAGGAAAATTTGAGGTGATCTCTAGGAAAAAATAACTTTTGAGGAAAAGTCTGAGTAATTTCTAGAGGGCACATGGAGATCATTTTGTGACAAAACCTGAGGTAAATGTTAGGGCAAAGACAGAACATTTGGGGGTAAAATCTCAAGTTCTCTGGCTTCCCACTGCCTCATCCCATGCCCCAGCTGGGGAGCTTTGCCCTCCCTGTGCCCAGCCAGCCCAGCCTGGGCACCTCAGGGGTGCCCCCACCCTCCTGCTGAGGCCCGGCCTGGAGGGCTCTGCCGCAGGCCTGGGAGACGCTCTGGGGAAGCGCCAGAGCAGCCGGGTGCCAGGGACAAGGCGGCTGCCTGGGGGCTGCTTGTGCCCTCTGACACCCAATTCCTCAGGGCTTCCCAGCGCCCCGGCTCCTCAGGGGCCTCCTGGTGTTCTGCCAATTGACTGAGGTGATTTAAAGGACACATCACTGGAAATAATGGTCTTCTTTTACTGGGAATATGAAGGAACCACAATGTAAGATGATACAATCAATAAAAAATGTGAGCTTGGTTTTAGTGACAAGCAAAAACAAGCAAGGTAGTGCCCCTAAATCAGTACTGTAAGAAAGAAAGGAGAGTGATTTAGAAAGATGCATCACCAATTGCCTAAATTGTTTCTCGTCTTGCAGATCTGCACTTGCTGGGGAGCCACATTTTACACCAAGGACCTGGGGAACCATTCCCAGCAATTGGGAAAATCCTAGGTGCTCCACCCACCCATAGATGAGGTCTCCAAATTTGCCCTGAAAGCTCTGTCTTTCTCCCTTCTGCTGCTTTAATTGTTTGTAATGATTTAATAAGGAGAACTATTCTTCCCTGCAGCAAACACAGGCATGTGGTATTTTATTACCTTGATTAGGACCCCTGTTTGAAATTTCTTTGCTGTGTTTCCTTCTTTGCAGGCTTGGTCCAAAACTTGGAGAAGTCAGTGTGAGAACTGGACTTTGTGCTGTCAACATTCTGAGTGTCGAGCCAGCACCAAATCCATGCAATTCTATGGGAAGAAAATCATAAGGACAAATGGCATGATTTAAACAAGGAAATGCTCTTGGCTTTGGCATTTTATGTGCACAAATGCACACCAGGAGAGGAAGAGCAAAGCAGGTACAAGCTCCCAGTGCTTGCAGAAGAATGAATGGAAATAACTTCCTGTTTAGGCTGGAAATCAGGAGAAAATTTGTACCCGTCAGAAAGATGTTGAAGTGGAGCAGCTGCCTAGTGACAACAGACAGGTGGAGAAGTGAAACCCCAAATTAAAGGCTTTTAATGTGGAGTTGTTTGGACGTTGGGGTCTTTAGCAGCAGGTCTTGTGAGTGCCATGGGCAATGCAGGTGGCTTCCCAGGGGAGCATCCCTGTCCAGTGCCAGGGATCTGCTGCCCTGGTCCCACAGAGGGATTTGGGTTGTACCTGATGGCCCAGCAGAGCTTGGGGAAATGCCTCAGTGTTTTTTGGGTTTGAATGGCATTTGGGTCAAATCCAGTTTCTCCTCTGAGGGATGGAGTCTTGAGCTCCCACAGGTTTTGCTTGAACATTTCTTTCATCTGCCCCCCACCCCAAACCCCCCAGCAGATCCCCTGCTCCTGCCACTCTGTGTCTCCCACAGCTGGGATCCTCAGAACTTTTCCCTTACACTAAAACAACTGGAAATTGGCTGGGTTTTGTTGCCTCTTGGCAACAAAATTGTCTCCTTTTGTGCAGCTCAGGGAGAAAGAAACCTCTTCCTCCCTTCAGTCTGCTGCAACCAAGTGTTTTGTTCCTCTTTGTGAAGAGCTAGGAAGAAACACTTCTTTTTAAGATGAGGGAGCCCAATTCAATTCCCTTAGCATTTTGAGCAAAATAACCAAGTGATTTATGTTGAAAGTCACTCCAAAATTTGAAAGAGATCTTTTTAGAAAATATTTCTCTTGGTGACTGATTATGAGTGGGTATGGGAAGAAACTCTTTGCATTGAACCACTCAAAGCAGTAATTTCTTCCCAAAAAGTAGATGTAATTACAGTTTTGGGTGAAAAAAAGTAAGTAGTAGTGGACCAAAGGAGCTTCAAGCTGATTTCTATTTGCTGCCAATGACTGAATTAAATGTACAGGGTTCCTGTCAGCTCTGCCAGACAAAATGTTGCATTTGGGCTCTTGGGGGTTTTGTCAGAAATCTTTGTAGCAGGAATAGTTCATGGACTTCTCTCTGGTGGCTTCAGCCATTCCTGCTGTCCATCATACCTTGCTATTATAAGGCAGCTCTTTTCATTATGTTGTCTTTTGATCCAGATATCTGAGCCTTTTTCTACTTCTAGTGCCAGTTTTCAGTAGGACAAACATTTTCTTATCTGTGAGTGTATTCAGTGGTGGCCACACAAGTGAAGGCAAGGAGCTGGCAGGTGATAATTGATGAAACTTTCTATCATGGGAAAAAACTCAGCATTCAATTTCCATCTCCTTAGAAATCTCTATTTCTTTTCTTGTCTCTTGTGCTCTTTGTGGCTGGTCTGAGGTTAGTGCTTGGAAATGCAATGATATGGATTCCAATTCTTTTGAGAGAGAATAATCTTGTACACAAAGCCAAATAAATTTAACTTTTCAATATTAGAGCAGTTTGACATCCAGGCTGGGGACCTGGCAGTGGTTGGTGCCTGGCCAGCCTCAGAACACAGAGTTTGTCCGATTTAGGTGAAATTTCATTCCTTGGAGACAAAGTAAATTTGCCTCTTATTTGCTCAGCACTAAAAATCCATCTGAAGTTCATTGCCAAGACTTGCTGCTGAATGATGGGATTAAGGCCTGCAATGGCACCATGAAAGGAGAGACTGGGAGAGGAATAATAAAAAATGCCCTTTCCAACCATGCGCAGGCCCTGATGTCCTGCTGTTGGCTTGGTGCTCTCAAAGGGGCTGATTTTGATGGTTTTAGAGGCACTAAGCTGGGCAGTGAAATGCACCTCAGGCAGCAATTGCATCTCTGGTGTCTGCAAGTGCCTTCATCTCCCTTCCTGCTCCTCAGAACTGAAATTCTGCAAGGACTGAGTGAATCTGGGGCTTTGGGAAGGCCCAGTAGTGACAGATTTTGGTGAGATTTGAGTCAGGAGATGGAAGCAGCAGCAGAAGGTGCTGTAATCTTCATTCTTGTGCTCCTCTGCATGCTGATGCAGTGTGAAGGAGGCAGGGATTCCATCAAGCACCTTCTGTAGCTCCTGAGGGGAAAAAAACAAGTGGCAAGTTCTTTATTTGGTTAGAGTTTCAGGCTGTGCTGCACCTCAGGGCCAGGCTCTGCCTCTCTCTGCTCCAGCTGGTGCTTCCAAGCTGTCCTCTCTGGTTTTGATTTGCAAACCACCTCTCTGACCAGCTTCCACTTTGCTTTAAAAAATTCAGCACCACGTTTGTGGCTGAACGGGTCCCAGAGCTGGGGAGAAGGATTTGAGATGCAATTTGCATCACAGAGTTGTTACAGCGGGGAAAATGTCGCATCCCTCCTGTGCCTGGAGCTGCTAATCTTGTTCTGAACATTGAAAACCTCTTCAGCTTCTCTCATTGTACCTAAATTTGATTACTGCTTTGATTTGACACCTCTTTCATGCGGGCTTTTCCTCTCTCCTTGGCTGGAATTGTCAGGCCTGAAAAGAGAAATTTTGTCAAGCCTTGGGACAGTTCCCATTACCTATCCCTGCTCCTAATGCTGCTTTTAATTATCTTGGGAAGCTGAGCAAGAGGGGAAAATGGGAGAAGTTTAGTGAGAGGAAAATTAAGGCACAGAGACCAAGGTGTAAATGCAGATTCTGGGTTAGCAGAGTCTGCAGTGTTGTGGGGATCTGGGCCATGCAAACTGATGTTTTTCTGTGTGAATGGCTGATTCCTTCTGTATCTTCTGAAATTCCTGTGCATTAGGGCTGGTGCTGGAACTGCAGCCACACAAACTCCCCATGGAGCTGTGTGGGACACAGTGGGAATCATTGATTTGCTGCTTTGGATGAAAAGTTGCAACATGAACCTCAGTGTCAGGGAGGTGGCACGTTAATGCTGCTGCTGTCAGACAGTGCCCACACACCGTGTCTGGAGACAGCTCAGGAGAAGATGAAGAAAAACCAGGATTAAATCCTGTAGTAAACTCCATAGATTTAGGAAAAGCACCATGGAGGATATGAACAATAGGAATGCTGAAACAGCAAAAGAAAATTCCTGTTTTCCTGTCCTCCACCCCTTAACCTATCTCTGTAACCCTATAAGGCAATGTCATGTTAACCCCTTACCCATTGGTCAAGCTTGGATCCTTTCCAACCCTATAAAAGAAGCATACTGTGCCCCATTAGTTGAGAAAGAAGAAGAGCAGAGACCCTTCACGGACCTCCCCAAACAAAGCCATCTCCTGGAACAGCCTGCGCCTGCTCCTTCTCCTCTCTCTCCGTCTGCTGCAGCCTCAAGCCCAGGGCACCACTACCAAGCAAGCAGAGCTGAAATCCTGAGAGCTTGCAATCACTGTAGAGCTGATAATCACCATGCTTGCTAGATGGCAGCCCCGTGGCGTTGGCATGAGCGAGCCAGCTTCGGGCACCCGGTCCCTACCCAGGGACTGAGCTCCTGAGCCCTATTGCTCTGCTTTATGATAAGGCCAAATAAGAGGCTTTATTATTTGGAGACCTCATCTATGGGTGGATGGACCACTAGGATTTCCCAGTTGCTGGGAATGGTTCTCCAGGTGCCTGGTGTAAAACAGGGCTCCCCAGCAAGTGCAGATCTGCAAGATGATAAACAATTGTCTTGCTTTGAAGAGAGAGGCGTCTGCTAATGAAGGCAGAAGGCTTCTCTGAAATGGAAAATGGAAATCCTCTCCCTTCAAATGATTCTAATTTAGAAATTCAAATGCTCTCAGTGAAAGATATGGGGATAGGAATGAGCCCGCCGAGCCGGGCAGTTTGCTGATGCTCTGAGCCCTTCCTAAAGATCCTGTGGGGTTGCCTTAGACACCTGCTGCCAGGGATTCCTTCCAGCCTGGGCCACTTGGGCTGGGCTGGGGGCAGCCCCAGGGCAGGCGGCAGTGTGTGCAAGGGCCCTGGCTGGCACGCTGCAGCACGGTCACCATGCCATGGAACGGAACCCGGTGACCAAGGCCCCTTTGTGACACGTAGGAAATAGAAGCTTGCTGGGGAGCTGGGAGCACGCAACGGGGCAGAACAGGACAGAGCGGTGCCGTGAGTAGCCCTCGCACAGCACGCTCGTTCCCGTCTGACCCGCAGCCTTTGCGAAGCCTTATTCCTGCAGCTGAGCTCGAGGCCAGGCCACAGGACTTGGTGACGCGTGGCCTTGCTGAGACTTCTCTTCTGCAGGTGCTCTCGAGGGCAGGGCGTGGGACTTGGTGCCCCAGAGGCATCTCCCATCCCTGCCACCAGCGCCCTCGAGGCCCGACCACAATCGTTGTCAGGAGTCTCCTGTCCTTGTGGCAGGAGCCCTGGAGACCAGAGTGCAGGACTTGCTGTCCTGTAGCCTTGCCGAGGCTTCTGTCTTGAAGGTGCCTTCCAGGCACAACTGCAGGACTTGCTGACTCGGAGCTTTTCTGAGGCATCTCTCCTGCAAGTAGCCACAAATCCAGCCACTAACATGGAGCAGAGACCCCCGAGAGCGCCCAAGGTGGCCTGGGGGAAAGAGGAGGAAGAAGGCCCTGCAGCTGCCCCAGCACAGGAGACCAAAGAGGTGCTGCCAATTGAGCTGCTGCAAGAGGGTGAGTGGTAGAACTGGGCCACAGGCTTGGTGCCTGCAGCCAGCTTGGCGCCTTTGCATCCCATCCCATCCCATCCCATCCCATCCCATCCCATCCCATCCCATCCCATCCCATCCCATCCCATCCCCTGGGCCATGCCCATGGACAGGACAGAAAAGGGGCCGGGGCCCCACAGTGGCTGTACTCCATCCCCTGGGGCATCCTGGGGCTCTCCCTGCCTGGGCAGTGCAGGGCTGGGCTGTGTTCTCCGGCCTCTCCCGCAGCCCCTCAGCTCTGCCTGCGCTCGCTCTTTGCCAGGTGCAGCCCTGGAGCGCACACAAGAGCAGGAGCCCGCCCGTGGCCTCTTCCGCAGAACAGCGCAGGTACCTGCAGCCATCCCCACCTGGGCTGGGCCTGCTGGAACCGCGCTTGGAGCATTGCCTGCAACATGCCTGGCTTCTTGCCCTTCTCCTACAGCTGGTTTGCAAATTCATCAAGAAAATTCGGGCGGAAGAGACCAGCACCATGGGCACTGGGCTCAGAGCCTATTCGCACATCTTTAAAACCAAGACCAGTGCTGCTCTGCTGGATATGCTCGTAGAGGAAGGCTTTTCCAACCCAAAGCAAGTAAGCAGCCTGTGGCCAGGCTTGATCCTCCCAGGAATTGCTTGCTCGCCCAAGCCATGCCTGCTGCTCACTGGAACTCTTGGAGGCCATGGCAGCGTGGTGGCAAGGGAAGCACTTGTCTGGAGAAGCTGGGGACATTCCTCCTTCTGGCAGCTTTCCAAGTCTCCCCATGCCTTCTCCAGGTGCCTGCCATGGTCAGATACATCCACCAGTGGCTCCTGGCCAATCAGTTTGCTGAGCACAGGCTGAACAGGAGCCTGCTGGATCTGACAGAAGCACAGCCTGCTGATGTAGTCGTGATGCTCCTGCGTGTGGCCCCGTCCTGTGACAGGTATGGGGCCCATGTGCCCAGAGGGGCTCAGGGCTCCCCAGCCCATCAACCTGTACAGCCTGGCCCAGGTTGTACAGGTTGTAGCCTGGCCTGACCAACAGAGAGTTCCAGGGCCCTCTGGCTGCTCCCTTTGCCAGCCCTGGCACGTCAGCCCCTGAGCCTGCTGCCATGCTCCCTCGCTGCCCCTCAGGGGCCTGTCTCCACAGGGCTGGGCTGCCTGGCTGCTGCTGGCCAGTGGCATTGGGCAGAGGCAGAGCTGGCAGCCAGCTCAGCTCCCCACTGCTGCCCAGGCCCCGCTGCTGTGTCTGAGACCCCCCTGAGACAGAGCTTTAACCCCACAGAGCTGCTTTCACCATGTGGAAGAGCATCATGTGCTCGCCCAGGACTGCAGAGCCGGCGCTGCTGATACTCCTGCACGTGCTGGGGAGCTGGCCCAAGCACAGCACGTGCACCGCCGATGGGGACAAAACGGGTGTCTTTGTCCTGGCTGTGAGTTTCTCTAACTGGCCTTTGCTGGCCCCAAGGCCGCCTCTCCATCCCCCTTCCCCCACTGGATCTCCCTGCCGCAGGCAGAGGCCTGAAACCTGGCCCAGGGGCAGCTCCAGGCCCAGCAGGCCCCGTGCTCCCCCTGCCTCTCTCCGGGCCTCTCCCTGCCACGCTCGGGCCCTGCCACACGGACGCCTGGGAACTGAGCACTGTCTCTGGGGGCTTTGTCCTTTGCAGGCAACCGTGGTGATGTGGAAGATCCTCCAGGTGCCCTGTGTCCCACATATGGTGACGGTGTATTTCCCCCGCCTCTTTGTGCATCTGCTCTCCCAAGTGTTCTTCAGCACTCTGGATATGCCAGAGGAGGTCGATGCCTTCTGGAAGGGGATATGCCAGGAGGAATACGGCCTTGCCACCAGCCCCAACAGGTGCTCCATCCCACTCCTCCTGTCCCTGCCATGTCCCTGGCCAGGAGCCAGTGCTCCCAGCATGACCTGGGCTTTGCTGTGCACGCAGGTTTGCAGTGCAGACCCTGAAGTCCCTGCTCTGCCGAATGCAGCACGAGGATGTGGTGGTGGCAATGGAAAGCCATTGTGGCTGGGACACGCTGCTATGTGCTGACACCCACCACTATGCCGTGGCTCTGCTGGCCAGGTGGGAGCCCCTTCTCCCCACAGCCTCTGAAATGTGTGCCCAGGGAGCTCCACAGAGTCCCCGAGTCGTGGGCCAGAGGGCCTTGTCACCGAGGGATGGCCAAGCAGACTGGAAAAGGCTGGCAGAGGAGGGTGCCCAGAAGAGCTGCCTCCCAAATAGCCCAGGGCCCCTTGCAGGATGCTGGCGAAAGAGCAGAGCTCTGGGAGTCAGTCCTGGCAGAGCTTTGTCCCCCTGGCCCACAGCCTTGGCTCCTTTTTCTCCTGCCAGGGAGATGTGCTGTGTCTCCGTCCCCTTGTGCTCCCGGATCGCTCGCTACCTGCTCCGGCTGCTCAGCACACAGGAGCCACGCTGGCAGCTGCCCGCCCTGGCCTTCCTTGTGGAGGTGAGCCTGATGGCCAGCGCTGCCTGGCTGAGCTGCCTCCCAGCTCTCTGCCCTCTCGCAGCCGCCGCTGCCTGGGACGGTGCCCGCGCCCTGTGCTGCTGCCTGGGCCCAGCCCTGTGCGGCTCCGGGCTCCTGCCGGCCGGCTCCCCTGTCACTGCCCTGTGCCTTTCAGGTCCTCCAGTTCCTGGACTTGAGTGAACGTGGTGCTAAAAGAGTCCTGCAAATCTTGTCAAGGCAGCTGCAGAGCCAGTGCAGAGAGAGGCGTCGCCTGGTGCTCAGGGCCCTTCTTGAGCTCATTGAGGAGCCCTTCATGGTGAGAAGGGGGCAGGGGCTGAGGCTGAGCTGGGCAATGCAGTCGCTTGGGCTTGGCAGGGCTTTGGCTGCTGGGGCAGCTGCTCCCAGCTCTCCTGCCTCCCAGTTCAGCTGCTCCAGTGCTTGGCGACAGGCCTTTGGCCTCTGGGCCCTGTGGCAGCAGGATGGCATTTCACAAACTTGTCTTCCGCACAGACCAAAAAAATGTGGAGCCTGACTGAAAGTCTTGTGCACTTCCTGTGGGATGCAGATGGAGAGATAGTTTTCATGACAGTCATGCTACTCAGCTTTATCATCTTGGACAATGATACGCTGATGCCCGGCCCCATCACACTGCAGCTGCTTGAGGCGCTCCTGCCACTCTTTGACCACGTAAGGCTCACTGCCCCCAGCCACGGCCACTGGCTGCTGCCTGCACACTGTGTCCTGTGCATTTGCAGGCCTGCGCCAAGCTGAGCCCCGTGCAGCCGCAATGCTGAGGTCTTGTCTTCTTGCTTCCATCCAGAACAATTGGCAGGTTCAGCTGATCTCCATCCTGCTCTTCCAAACGTTGGTGACTCTTCCACCGGAAAGGGAAAAAAAGGCCCTGAAGACACCCCTGCGCCAGAGCCTGCTGCCCCTCTTCTTCCACTGCCATGATGGCAATCGGCTTGTGGCACAGGTGAGGACTCGTGGGCTGCTGCCGTCCCCCTGGCAGGGGGCTCGGCTGCCTCCTGGCCTGGCGCCTGCCGGGCTGCAGCCTCCTGCAGGCCATGGCACAGGGACGCAGCTCCTGCACCCTGGGCTGTGGGGCCATCTCCGCGTCTCTGCTGCTCTCCAGGCTTCTGGGAAAACGCTGCTTTGTGTGGCCAAGTTCCTGAAGAGGAGGGATCTTGAAAGACTGGTGAAGAGCCAGAATCTGTGGAAGTTCAGCGAGTGCCTGGTAAGGAGGGCCTGCAAGCCCCAGCCTCAGCCCAGAGAAGCCCCCTGAGGGCGGTGCAGGCAGCGCCCGGCCCAGGGGCTGAGCCCGCGCCAACCCTTCCCTCCTGCCGCTCTCTGCAGCTGGCAGAGGACAGGAGCAGAGCGGCCGAGCACCTGCGCCGGGCCCTGCGCTACCTGCGGAGCCCACAGGAGCCCCTGCGAGAGGCGGCCGTCAGGTTCATGGGTGAGCCACGAGCCCGGGCTCCCTCCCCGGCCTGGCCCGCCGCAGCTCGGCCCCAGCCCCGCCTGCTGCCCCGGCAGCGCCAGCCGGGCCCGGCGCCGTGGAGCCCCGCCCGGCCTGGGCATTGCTGCTGCCGCCCTCTGGCAGCCGTGCCCTGGGGCGGCAGCGTGCGGCAAGGGCCGGGCTGAGCCCTGCCGGGCCAGCAGCCCGTGTGGCCACAGTGCCGGCAGCGCCGCCGGCAGGGAGCTGTGCCGCTGGCGCCCTGACAGGCTCTGTGTTCACAGGCATGGCTGCGCGGCACCTGAGGGGGAAGAAGGAAGAGCTCCGGCTCCTCTGCAGCGGTGAGTGAGGCCAGTGGGGGCTGCCGGGGGAGCTGCAAGCCCTGCCCCAGCTGCCGAGGGCTCTGCTCCCTGTGCGCACCAGGGGTGGCGTGGGCAGAGCACACAGAGATTTCAGGGCCACCTGGGGGATTCGTGGCCAGCAGCTTCGGGCTGGTCCCCTTGCTCCCTGCTCCCTCCTGCCCATGGCTAGAGCCGGCTGCCATGACCCTGCCAGGGGGCTCTCCTCGGCTCCCCGCAGATGCGGCATCTGACCATGGCTCTGTCCCTCTCTCTTTCAGCCCTTCAGCACCTGACAGAGGACACCAGCAGTGCCGTGTCAGACGTGGCACTTGCAACATTGGATGTCCTCCAGGCACTGCAGAGTGAGCCATATTCCATCTTCCAGAGGCTGCAAGATCAGCTCCGCAGGGCATGGAGGACTCGGCCTCGTCTGTCCAGGCTCGGCTGGCTGCGCTGCTGCAGCTCTGCAGAGAGCTGATCCCAGAGGCTCTGTCTGCTGGGACCACCTGAGCCAGGGGGAATTTTCTATTTCTTTCAGATTGTTCTTTTCTTCTTTTTGGTTTTTCTTTAGTATATCAATATAGAGTTTGTTACAATACACAGACTCCCAGGAGCTTTCTTTTGCTACCCAGGCTCTGCAGGGCTTAGGGGAAGAGGGGGACAAGGGTGCCTGGGCTGGGCCAGCTGCCCAGGCGTGCAGTGTTGCAGGGAAAATGGCCAGAAGCCCCTTGGCCTTTGATGGTTCTGTGGAAGCTTTTGTGCTGGTGACAGAGCGGCTGGGCAGGGCCTGGAGCTGTGGGGATCCCTGCCAGAGCGGTGCCTGGAGATGGCCACAAGCCCTGTGCCAGGCAGGAAGCACCCTCTGTGTCCTCCTGCCCGTGTGCTGCTGCCTGCCTTGCTGAGGGCTCCCGGGTGCCTCTGGCTGGGGCTCCTCTGGAGCTGCTGTGGGGCTGCGGCGCTGCTGCCGGGCAGCTTGGCCGGGCTGGGGCAGGGCCTGAGGGGCTGGGGCCATGAAGGGATGAGGGACTGGGAAGCCCTGACAGGACACGGCAGTGGGAAGGCACAAGGGGGATGTGTGAAGGAGTGGGTGGCTGTACCGTTGGCTGGTGGGGAATTGGGTTGGAGACAGAGAGAGCACTCACCCCGATGTTCATGTGGCAAACAGAGAGCGTTTATTCTCAAGCCCTTCCTTCTAAAGGGCCTTTGACAAACCCCGCCTGGATAATTTCATTGCTCTGATCTCTATCCCTGTCAGAATCTGGCCAGTGAAATGCTCCAGCCCTGGGAGAGATGTGACTGGGCGAGGCCCCTGGCAGTCAAACCAGGGCTGGTACATTCACACAGCACAAGCCAGCCTGCACTGTGACACACGGCAACAGAGTGCAAGGCACAGCTCCGGGTGCTCCCCAGGAACCTCAGCTCTGGGAGCGCTGTCTGCCCCAAGCTCCAGGGGCTGCAGTGCGAGCCCGGCTGGGCTCTGCCCTGGGGCCATCCTGCAGGGACAGCTGGACACAGGGAGCATTCCCTTGCCACAAACAGCCAAGCCAGGGCTGCAGGGCAGCTGCTGCAGCCCCGACTGCACTGTTGTGTGCTGTGCTCTGGGGCTGGGGTTCCCCGCCCAGGGCACTGGGCTGGTGTGCCACAGGAGACAGAGAAGCTTCAGCTTCAGCCTAACTGAGGTGGGTGCGTGGGCTGGGAAGAGTGGGGAGGCTCAAGGGGATTCACAGAGCTCATCCTGCTGCAAGGACAAGGAAAAAGGAGAGGGAGCTCAGCAGTGAGGAGAGCTGAGGGCTGGAGAGTGGCTCTGAATGACACTAAAATCCCACTGGACCTCTGAGACATTGCTGCTCCTCAGCCAGTCACAAGATGAGTCCCTAAGCCTGGGGCTCTGCCTTCCTCATGGTGAGGGGCACCAAGGAAGGCAACAGGGTGATGGAGACTGCAATGGGCTGGGAACTCACTGGGGGAAAAGAGGGAGCAGTTGGGAAGTAAAAGGCAGGTGGGGGAGAGAACTGTTCAGAGAAGGGCTGAGCTACAACTTGAGCAAGCTGAAAAATGTCATTTGGGGTCATCCCAGATTGATTTCATTTCAGAAGTTACTGAAAAAGTTTAGTTTTTGGGGCGTGTCATGTTTTCCCTTGGAAGTATACACTCTGCAAACTTGGGCTGTGCTGCCAAAATGCTCAAGCAAGTCTGTGCTGCAGGTCACACCATTTCTTCTTTGGCTGATTCTGGCCCGGTGCTGAGCTCCAGCAGAGCCCTGGCAGAGCCCAGAGCAGCCTCAGCAGCCGCAGAGCCCGGCTGCAAGGAGAGAAAGCAGAAAGTGCCCGTCAGCTGAGGGCTCCTGTGCCCTTGTGCCAAGGCCTGCGGTGCCCAGGCCATGCTGGCTGTGCCCAGAGCTGTGCCCAGAGCTGCCCATCCCTGCTGCCTTTGGCAGCAGAGCAGGAGGGCAGCACATGTGCCCAGCCTGCAGCCAGCCACGGCACATCCAGCCCTCAGCAGCTGCCCAGAGCAGGATGCTCCTGTGCTCGCTGCCATCTCCCAAAAGCTCTGATCCCACCCTGCCAAGCACACAGGGACCCACCTCACGCCAGCCACGGCTGCAGGAAAAGCTGCTCCCAAACCATGTCCTCAGCCTTCTCCAAGGCCACCGCCCATTCACACCACAGCTGCCCCCAAGCACTTCCCCATCCACACTGGACCACCTAGAACGCTTCCTCTGGAAAAACAAACAAAAATTATTGAAAATAGATTACAGACAAAAGGGGGAAACAAGGTCAAAAATCTTATCTCTATCAGGGCCTTGAGGAAGGCCCAACCCCTGCATGCCAGGGAAAAACCCACCCACGGGTGAGGGAGGCCCAGGCTTTCTCCCTTCCCCCCTGCACTGCCCCCCAAAATCACGGTGATCCCAAAGCAAACAAGGGCAGTGCAGCAGCCCAGCCCTTCCTTGCCTGCAGAGCAAAGCAGCCCCTGCACAGGTTCTGGAGTCCCACCTCTGCTCCCACCATGGGGCTTTGTTTGTGTCGGGCTGGCTGCCCCAGCCCCAGCCCCAGCCCCAGCCCAGGCCACGGTGGCTGCTGGGGGCTGTTGGCAGGGCCAGGAACCCACTCCCATTTGTACCCACCCCAGCCCATCCCCACAGCCCTGCCAAAAAGCAGCTGGGCAGCGACTGAAGGATGAGCTGCATCTGCCCCAGCAAAGGGGGAACCTTTGCTTCCCGGCCAGGTTGTGCAATGCCCAAATCTGGGAGCATCGCCCTGTGTGTGGACTCATCTGCAAATTCCCTGTGGAGCCTGGCTTTGAAGAAGGTGCCCCAATCAAAGTCCAGCATCTTCAGCTGGCCAGTAGCCAGGTCCAGGAAGAGCTTGTCATCCTTGATGTCATCCTCCCTTTCTCCAGCAGCAGCATTCCCACCCGGTACAGCTTCTCCAGGGGCTCCTTCTCCTTCCCTGGGGGGACACCAGGCTCTCAGGGTCTTCCCAGGGCCCCAGCTGTCAGGAAACCATGACAAGCAAAACCAGCTCAGAGGGCAGCCACCAGTGATGGGCAGAGCAGCTCAGCTCCAGCACAAGGGCTGCGTGTTCCCGTCTGATGAGCCCTGGGCAGTGACACAGGCAGGACAAAAAAGTCTGGGTTCCTTTGCTACTCATTGCCAAGGCATGTGTGGAGCTGCAACTTACCAGGGCCCTGCATCCAAGTGTGCCTGTGGCTCTCTCCCTTCTTCTATGGCAGAGGAATATCCTGCATCCAAGGATGACAGAACAGCTCTTCTAATGAGGGCCTTTCCAAGTCCAGCATGGATAAACACTGCCTGATCAGATCTTGGCACTCTGGGGAGAGAAACCAGAAACCACCGGGCAGCTGGAGAAGGGTCCTGTTGGATTTGCCCCACTATTGCCATGCCCAGGCCTTGCTGGATGCGCTCAGAGCTGGGCCTAAACTTTCCCATCAATTCCCTGTTTTGGAGGAGAGCAGGAGAGCAGGACATGTGCCACCTCCTCAGCAGCTGCCAGAGCGGGATGCTCACGAGCCCGCTGCTGGCTCCCAGCACTGGGATTCCCCCCGTGCGCAGAGAAGAGGATCCACCTTGAGAGAGCCCTTGTGGCAGTGGGAGCTGGCCCCAGCTGAGGTTCCGGCCCCTCCTGAAAGGGTGCTCCCCGCAGACCATCTGGTGCAGCAGGATGCCCAGGGACCAGATCGTTGCTGCCTCGCCATGGTACCAGCCAAAGTGGGTCCATTCCGGGGGGCTGTATGACCGTGTTTCTATGGAATACAGATGGAGTTCAGCAGGGGGATGCTGCTGCTCCCAGAGCCTGGCCCCAGCATCCCTGGGTGTGTAGGGGCTGCATCAGTGGCGCACGGGGTGACCACTGCCCTCTCGCCAGCACCTGGGACTTGGGTTGACTTAGGCTTGGAAAAGAAGCCACTGGTGTTAGAAGAGGGCTGTGGAAACCCTGGCAAGGCCCAACCATGACAAGGAAGAACCCACTCACTGCTGGTGAAAAACCATGCTGTTATGAATTTGAACGAGGCCAGATTTTGAGAAGGAAACAGGCTCTCGTTTCTCAAAACAAACTACAGACGACAGGGAGTTTGAGATAAGCCCAAACTCCCATGCAACAACCCAAAGATAATGATGTGTCCCAAACACGCTAGGTTCCCCCCCATATAGTATATCCCCCAGAAGGAGAAGAACCCCAACCCAATCGAAACCCTCATTTTATAACCCCTCTCAGGTCCAGGATTGGTGGAGTTTGGATCCGCACGTTGATTGGTCATTTTCCGGTGTTCTCATTGGTCCTTATCAATATTCATTCTGGACCAATCATTTTCTCAGGGCATCGAATGATTGGTCAAGTCCCCTGTCCAATCACCTCCCGCCCCCCTTTGACTATTACCCCCACCAAACCCTGGACCTCCCCTCCCCAGGACCCACAACAAACACCCATCAACTCACCCCAAAACAACAATTCCCAACCCAGCCCCAATTCAACACAAATTGGATGTAATAAGTAGCAATACGTTTGTTCATTAATTAAATCAATAGCTAAATAATTATACAATATAAAAGCAATAACTAAATAGCTAATACCGCTTGATTCTTAAATGTGCAGGCACACGTTTGCTTGGCTTGCAGGAATCGTATAGTGCTTTGGGAATTCCATGGTAAAGATATACCTTATAAGGGAAAGTTCACCCAGTGGTCACAGAGGAAGGCTGTAACAACAATCCTTAAAATCGCAAGAATTGCTTAGGCTTGCAGGAATCGTATAGTGTTCTGAAAATTCCACTGTATAGGTATGCCTTATAAGGGAAAGTTCACTCAGCGGTTAAAGAGGAAGACTCGGAGCCTTCATCCCACGACCACCAGAAGGCAGAAAAAGACCCCCTAGCAACTGAACGAGCAAGCGCAAAAGACAAACCACATCATCCCTGGACCCGGGAGAAAAAGGCAATAAAAGGTGGACTGTGGGGATAGGAACAGTGCGAGCCTAGAGGAGCGGAGACTCCCGGCCGCCCAGCGCTGAACTTTGCTTATTCTTGCTTGCATAATAATAAAAATAATTATATGATCCTTAAATCCACTGGACTCATTTATCACAATTTGGTGCCGTGACTCGGATCCAGAAAATGGGGTTGGTTTGAGAATCCTGGGGGGGCGCCCCACCACCTGGTGGCCCTGGCCTTCTCACCCGACCCCTAATCTGGACTGACGAACCTAAATTCGGGAATAAGCAAGGAAAACACCGGTAACCCTGTAAACTTTGTGCACGAAGATCCGAGCGACGACGCAGGAAGCGTGAGTATACGAGGTGAACCGCTCGGTTGGGGTTGGGATCCCAGGGCACGGTGAATGAGACATCCACCTGCGGACAATGTGAGAGGGACCCTCTAGTAGTGCGGTTCTCGTAGCCTGCAAGGGAGCGAGCCACGACCGAGGGGTTTTGTGTGTGTCTGTGTGTGTGGAGGTGCCTTGGAAGATGGGGCAGAAGAAAAGCAAGCCTTCTGATCCCATGGGGGAGGGTCCCCAGTTACCCCCAATACCTAAGGAAAGTCCGTTAGGATTAATGATTAAGTATTGGGATGACTTTCCCTCCAGAAAGGGGAAGGATAAGGCAAAAATGATAAATTATTGCATGGTAGTGTGGGGAGGTAAGAATCTGGATTCAGGAAGTATATACTGGCCCATTTTCAGATCCTTTGAGGATTGGGTCTGTCAAGCCCTGAACATTTATGTGAATTCTAAAGAGCCAGTGAACCCGGAGGAGAGTGCATATGCTAAATTATGGCTGGTAGGAAGTAATGAGCAAACAGCTAGGCTGTTCCCCCTTAAGGGAAGTCAAGGGGAGGAAGACAAAAAGAAAAAGTCTCGACTGGAGGAATATGTTCCTATTTATCCTCCCCCGTATATACCACCAGCTCCCCCTGAACCCCCCCTAAATGCATTCCCGGCATCGGCCCCTAATAGACAGCAGGTCACAGACTCCCCGGATTGCAGAAGGCGTACTCAGAGTCAGATGAGTACAGTAATTGAGGAAGGAGAGAGCAGTGGGTTGTTCCCTCTCAGAGAAATAGCATTAGGAGGACCTCAAGCTGGGATGGGGTTTGTCACTGTCCCCTTCAACTCAGGAGATGTCCATGAGTTTAAGAAAGAGATGGGAAAATTATTAGGAGACCCCATAGGAGTAGCAGAAAGAGTGGATCAGTTCCTAGGGCCGAACATATATACTTGGGTAGAGATGCAATCCATTCTAGGAATCCTATTTACAACAGAGGAGAGAGGGATGATTAGAAGGGCAGGAATGAGGATTTGGGACACCCAACATGTTCAAGGTCCCGCGGCTGATGTGAAATGGCCCTTGCAAAATCCCAACTGGAACAATGAGGACCCCAACCATCGTGGTCATATGCAGGACTTAAGAACCATCATAATCCTGGGCATACGAGAGGCTGTGCCCCGGGGACAAAATAGAAGCAAGGCATTCAAAGAGTGCCAAGCAAAAGATGAGACCCCCACTGAATGGTTGGAAAGATTAAGGAAGAGTTTTCAGTTCTACTCAGGGGTGGACCCAGAGACGCCAATGGGGCAAGCACTCCTTAAAACACAGTTTGTAGCCAAATCATGGGAGGATGTTCGAAAGAAAATAGAAAAGTTAGAGGATTGGCAGGACAGAGGACTTGATGAATTGCTCAGGGAGGCTCAGAAGGTATATGTTAGACGGGAGGATGAGGCACACAAAAGACAAGTTCGGATGATGGTGGCGGCAGTCAGGGAGGGACAACGAAACAACCTTCCAGCACGAGAAAGAAGTGGCATGAGGAGAGGTCCCCGGGATTTAGGAGGACCCCCAACTGGAGGGAGAGAAGGAACAGTGTGCTACTATTGTGGTGGAAAAGGACACATGAAGAGGGAATGCCGAAAGAGGCTTTAGGGATGAGAAAACGTTCAAAGAGGATTAGGGGGGTCAAGGGCTCTATCTATTGGGGATGCAAATGTCATCGGAGCCCTTGGTAAAACTTAAGGTGGGTCCCCAGCAAACCCCCATATCCTTCCTTGTAGATACAGGGGCTGAGAGATCAACAGTTCAATCTTTGCCCCTGGGATGTAAGATTTCACCTTCCACACTACAGGTTATTGGGGCAAAAGGAGAACCCTTCAAGGTTCCTGTAATTAAAGATGTTTTAATAGAATCAGAGAAGAAAATAGGGGTAGGATCACTGCTGCTGGTCCTTGAAGCTAATTGCAATTTATTAGGAAGAGATTTAATGGTGGAATTAGGGATAAACATAACTATTGAAGAAAAACAGCTGAAAGTCAGGTTGTGCCCCTTACGGGTCACTGACAAAGAGAAAATCAACCCAGAAGTCTGGTATACCCCTGATACAGCAGGAAGATTGAATATAGAGCCCTTCACAGTCAACATTCAAAGCCCAGAAATCCCAGTAAGGATAAAACAATATCCCATGTCAGATGAGGGGCGAAGGGGACTAAAACCAGAGGTAGAACGGTTAATACAACAAGGGCTCTTGGAACCTTGCATGTCTCCCTTCAACAGCCCCATCTTACCTGTAAAGAAGCCAGACGGAAAATACCGATTAGTACATGATCTAAGGGAAATAAATAAGAGAACCATTACCCAGTTCCCTGTAGTAGCAAACCCCCACACATTGCTCAGTCAATTGAAACCAGATGATCACTGGTATAGTGTTATAGATTTGAAAGACACCTTTTGGGCGTGCCCCTTGAAAGAAGAATGTAGAGATTATTTTGCATTTGAATGGGAAGATCCCGATACCCACCGAAAGCAACAACTAAGGTGGACAGTGGTCCCACAGGGATTCACAGAATCCCCAAATTTGTTTGGGCAGGCACTAGAGCAAATAATGAAATCCTATACCCCAAACCAAGCAATAACCATTGTTCAATATGTAGATGACCTTTTAATTGCTGGAAAAAGGGAGGAATCAGTTAGAGAAGAAAGCATTAAGCTTCTGAACTTTTTAAGCATCCAGGGGCTGAAGGTGTCCAAAAGTAAATTGCAATTCGTAGAAGAAGAAGTGAAGAACCTAGGACACCGACTTAGTAAAGGAACTAAAACACTAGACCCAGGGAGGGTTAAGGGAATCCTCTCCCTTCCTCCCCCAAGAAATACGAGACAAATCAGGCAGCTATTGGGTCTTGTAGGATACTGCAGACAATGGATTGAAAACTTTAGTGGTAAAGTAAAATTTTTGTATGAAAAACTAACTGCTGAAGGTTTGATGAAATGGACTGAGAAGGATGATGAATCATTAAAACAATTAAAAGAGGAATTGGCTAATGCCCCGGTGCTAAGCCTCCCAGATGTTAGGAGACCCTTTTATTTGTTTGTTAACACTGAGGCAGGAGTAGCATTTGGGGTACTGGCTCAGGACTGGGCCGGCAGTCGAAAACCAGTAGCATTTATTTCTAAAATGCTAGACCCCGTAAGTAGAGGATGGCCAACATGTTTGCAGATTATAGTGGCAACAGCCCTCTTAGTGGAAGAAGCTCTCAAAATTACCTATGGAGGAGAACTGAAAGTCTTTACCCCCATTACATACGGGCAGTATTGCAACAAAAGGCAGAAAAATGGATAACAGACTCAAGACTTTTGAAATACGAGGGCATTTTACTATCATCCCCTCGGTTGATACTTGAAACCACCTCTCTGCAAAACCCTGCTGAATTCTTGTTTGGAGATCCACAGGAGGATTTAACTCATGACTGCCTACATAGCATAGAAAAACAAACAAAAATTAGGCCGGACCTCAAAGAGGAAGAACTGGAAGAAGGAGAAAAGTTATTTGTGGATGGGTCCTCTAGAGTTGTTGAGGGAAAGCCAATCTCTGGATATGCGATTGTGGGAGGTGAAAATTTGGAAATAATAGAATCTGGACCTTTGAGTCCTAGTTGGTCAGCCCAGGCCTGTGAGCTGTATGCAGTATTGCGAGCTCTAAAATTCTTGGAAGCTAAGGTTGGGACCATCTACACAGACTCAAAATACGCCTTTGGAGTGGTACATACCTTTGGGAAAATTTGGGAAGAAAGAGGGTTAATAAACTCCCGAGGAAGAGAATTAATACATCAGGAACTAATTACTCAGGTACTACAAGCTTTAAGAGGCCCAAAGAAAACAGCAATAGTTCATGTTAAAGGACATCAAAAGGGTCTCTCCCATTTGATCAGAGGAAACAACACAGCAGACAGAGAGGCAAAGGAAGCTGCTCTCAGAAAATTCCAGGATCAGGGGATAAGGAGAACGCGAGATGATGAGAAAGTTCAAGTCCTGAGCTTCACAGCCCAGGAAAAGGAGAAATTAGACAAAATGGGAATAAAAGAGAATGGGGGTATTCGAAAATTGCCAGACGATAGGGAGGTACTGCCAAAATCTATGGCCCAAGAATAGTGCAGCAGCTGCATGACCAGACTCATTGGGGAACCCAAGCCTTAGTAGATCAGTTTACTATTAAGTACATGTGTATAGGAATTTACAATATAGCAAAACAAGTAGTTAGGGGATGTATAACATGCCAAAGAGTTAACAGACATCAGGCTCGAGAAAGGATTCCAGGAGGAAGGGAATTAGCACACCGACCTTTTTCACATGTACAAATAGATTTCACCAAGCTACCGAAAGTAGGGAGATACAAGTACTTATTGGTACTGGTAGATTACCTAACCCACTTTGTAGAAGCATATCCTACATCACAGGCTACTGCAAATGTGGTGATTAAAACCCTGCTGGAAGAAATAATCCCTAGGTATGGACTAGTAGAAATATTAGACTCTGATAGAGGTCCCCATTTTGCAAACAAAGTACTGAGAGAGGTAACCAGGGCCTTAGGCACTAAATGGCAATATCACACCCCTTACGGCATCCTCAAAGCTCAGGGAGGGTGGAAAGGGCAAATGGAGAAATCAAGAAGCAACTCACCAAGCTCATGGTAGAAACTAAAATGTCTTGGGTCAGATGTTTACCCATGGCATTGCTAAACATTAGAATCCAACCTAGGACGGATGTGGGAATCTCTTCTTTTGAAATGCTTTATGGAATGCCTTACGACTTAGAATTCCTGGGGAACCATCCTTGCATCCAAGATAGTCAAATTCAGGGTTACATACAACAGTTAATGAAATGGAGGGAGGAATTAAGACGAAAAGGGCTATTGGTACAAAGACCCCCTTTGGATATAATAATGCATAAGCTTAAACCCGGAGATAGGGTCCTAATTAAGACTTGGAAAGAGACATCCCTAACACCCCAATGGGAAGGTCCCTATGTTGTCCTGTTTACCACAGAAACAGCCATTCCAACTGCTGAAAAAGGCTGGACACATGCCAGTCGAGTGAAAGGACCCATCACTGCAGACACCCCTTGGGAGGTGACCAGTCGCCCTGGAGATCTACGGCCAACCCTTCGGAAGGCACAGGGACCTGCGCCAGCTGGAAACGTGAATGACTGAATTAGGGGACAGAGAACTGTACCCATTGAGACTCTTGGTAAGAAAACCCCTACAGGAACTGGAACAGGAGTTCAAGTGCCCTCTGCCGTGGAAAACCTGGAATGAACTGATGCTTGCTCTTTCAGTAGTGGCTGAAGTGAGGCGAGAATTATTAAATTACACCGAGTGTCTTAAATGTCGGGAATCTTCTTGTTGGGCATGGGTAAAAATCTTTTGCGGGGCTGTAAAGACAAATGGTGGATTTTCCAGTCACATTTGGTGGGGAGAACATGGTGTCTTACTTGTGACTGGGATTGGAGAAGAGCAAATCCATTAAGGGCCTTAAGAGAATTTATAAGGATCCCTGGAGAGCGGGAGATCCCTGACAGAAAAGCAGTGTCTCTAGTTGGAAATCTAGAACAGAGAAGAGATTGGGCCCTGGCATGGGAATTCCAACACCAATTGCATAGGATCACACGCCAAAACCAGACATTCATATTAACTACCTTGTGTAAGAAGGGAATCCACGTTCCTCTGGGGTGGCAAGTGAGGCCTGACGAGTGGAATAGCACGATTCATCGCTATTCCTGAGTCTATAAACAACAAAAACGTAGAGAACGTAGGGAAGAATGACGTAACTCTAGGAAGACAGGAGAAAGGGAATAAAAAGGCAGAGGGTGGACCCTAAGTAGGTGTGGGACTCAGGCCCTGTAAAGCTCGCTAGGGACGGCAGAGAGTCTGTCATAAAATCAAAGAAATCCTTTACAGGAGACCCTTTCCCTGGAGGCCTGACAGCCTGCCCTTAGGAGTGGGGGCAGGAGTTAAGGAGATAGCCCAAATAATGCACCCCTGAAGACTACCCCTGCTGCCGAGAAGATAATGATCCCTGCAGAGCGACGCACCCGGGCTGGCAGGCGAGGCAGAGAGGTAAGGAGTAGTGGGGGAGAGCAACGGAGCACAGGAAAGCCCCAGGTAAAAGAGATATGAGTACAAAAGGAGAAAGAAATTTGTTGCTAGGACCCTGCCCTGCTTGGCGAGCTACCTTAATTATTATAACCCTGAGCCTCCCGGCTGCCTGGGGAAACCCTCAGCAGCTTTACAAAGAGAACATGATCCCCCTAAATAAAGGGACCCTGACCCCTGACTGGTCTCAGGCCTTTTTGCAATCTACCGCATCTATGGGGAATACCACAGGTTTAAGTTTACTAACATTAGTACTGCATGACAGTCTGCCGTACGCTAGACACGAATGGAAGAAGCAGTAAACCTGGCAGCTTCAAGGAGTAGTGGGAGAACAAATTAATATTGGATGTTGAATGGTTAATGGGTCTGACTATACTAACGCGATTGCAATCAGTGTTTCCATGGGTCAGGAGGATAAACAAATAGCAGATTGTGCATACCCAATCACACAAGACTGCTGGCAAAACTTCACATTAACTCACACTGCAGAGGTAGTCTGTCTCTGGTCGAAAGATACACAGGGCCTTTCTTTTAAATTTATAATAGATACTAAAATGCACTCTACCACTGCTGAACCTCATAATATCATCACTCCATCTGTACCACCAGTTATACTCACCCCAAAAATTTTCAAAATTGGACCTTATATAATCAGGAAAACTGGTCAACAACAAATATTATTCAATCCAGCATATCTCTCAAACAGGTCGAACTGCTGATGCAGACCAATGTTTCAGACATCCAGCCAGCTTGTTCTCCGTTTTTGCAAACATTCTTTGAAGGCTGGACCATTTGGCTGCGGAAACGCAGCTCTTTTAAACCAAGGAAACTTAGAGATGTGACCGGTGTTCTAGGTACAGGATTGGGAATCCTGAATAGCATTGATTCGGAAGTACTAATGAACAAATTGGCTGCTACAACTAGAGATCTGTCCAAATTACAGCAACCACTGAAGTCATCTCTGTTAGCCTTGGGGACACACCAGTGGATGCTGTCAAACATTTTGCCAAAGTGGGAAAGAGTAAATGTGAACGATCACAAATTGGTGATTGATGCACTCAGTGCTGCACAAAATAATGTTTCCTTAGCCCTCAGCTGTATCCAGGCACAATTGTGGATGCAGTCAGTTTCTGCCTCGATTATAAGAGAGGGCGAGGAAGGCACTTTCCCCACAGAAATTCGGAAAATAATCTGGGACAATGCCAACGATTTTGAAAGAGAATTCCAATCCTGGTGGAATCTGGTAAATTTTACCTATAATGCTATTTCAAATACAGCTACTGCTTTTGTCTTGACCATGCACAATGCCTCTGTACATCTAGTTTTTCCTGGTATTGCATTAGGAATAAACCATGACGGAGCTGTCCTCTATCCTATAGAACATAGGGGATGGGCCCATCAGTTTGATGACAAATGGCAAACTGTTGATTTGGAATCTTGCATTAACCGAGAACAACTGGGGTTCATCTGTGAAGGCAATGGAATTATAGCTCAAGATATCTGTTTAGACACGGAGCAAAACATCTGTCATTTTGAGATTCGTCCTAATGAGACTTCTAAAACAGTTCTTATATACATAGGCAATGGATGTGCGTGTTTTAGAACTATTTGTGATTCTGTGCTTGTAGATGATATTGTGGTGGATACAAAGAATCACTCAAACTTCTGTGCTTGTAACTTCACTAAGATTACAGGGTGTGATATTACTCATGAAGCTAAAGTCACCTCTCACCACCTATTACAATCCAACTACAGACTGCTTCACAAGCTAATGCCCACCCTGACTGGTATGAGCTTCACTCTAGTGAGACAACTGATGGTCCATCAAGACCTGATCCAAATCCTCGAGAAAATCAAGGAAAGCAGACAGAAAACCCTAGTGCCTGTTCATCATGACGTAGGAAAAATACAGCGGGTTATAGAGAGGGTAAAGCAAGATGGCGAGCACAGGTGGTGGGATACCCTGTTCGGGTGGTCTCCTGCTACCACAGGTGTCCTAAACAGTATATGCCATCCCATTGTTGTTCTTTTGATTCTGATTGTGCTTGGTTTTATTTTGTCAGCAGTTCTATTCATTATGAATTGGAATATGATGAAAAAGCTAAGGAAATTAGCATCTATAATTAGTGCACATAGCTTAACTGATGAGGAAACAGTTAACGCTTGCTAGGAAGGAACTAAAAAGATTTAATGAACAAAATTGGTAAAAAAAAAATGGGGGATTGTAATAAGTAGCAATACGTTTGTTCATTAATTTAATCAATAGCTAAATAATTATACAATATCAAAGCAATAACTAAATAGCTAAAACCACTTGATTTTAAATGTATAGCCACATATGGTTCACATATGGTTGCTTGGCTTGCAGGAATCCTATAGTGCTTTGGGAATTCCATGGTAAAGAAAAGTTCACCTAAGAGGTCATAGAGGAGAGCTGTAATAACAATCCCTAAACTCACAAGAATTGCTTAGGCTTGCAGCAATCGTATAGTGTTCTGAAAATTCCACTCGATAGGTATGCCTTAGAAGGAAAAGTTCACTCAGCGGTTCAAAGAGGAAGACTTGGAGCCTTCATCCCACGACCACCAGAAGGCAAAAAAAGACCCCCCTAGCAACTGAACGAGCAAGCGCAAAAGACAGACCACGTCATCCCTGGACCCGGGAGAAAAAGACAATAAAAGGTGAACTTTGGGGATAGGAATGGTGTGAGCCTAGAGGAGCGGAGACTCCCGGCCGGCCAGCGCTGAACTTTGCTTATTCTTGCTTGCATAATAATAATAATAATGAATTTATAACTGTATGATCCTTGAATCCAGTGAATTCATTTATCACCCTTCCTTCCTTCCTTCCTTCCTTCCTTCCTTCCTTCCTTCCTTCCTTCCTTCCTTCCTTCCTTCCTTCCTTCCTTCCTTCCTTCCTTCCTTCCTTCCTTCCTTCCTTCCTTCCTTCCTTCCTTCCTTCCTTCCTTCCTTCCTTCCTTCCTTCCTTCCTCCATCTTTGAAGTGATGTTGGCATTTTTAGATTAGTTTAGAGTAAAAACTCACTGTCTAACATAGGTGGTAAGTATTGAGAAGTTATTGTAAATAGTGTACACGTAGTTTTTAGTATAAAAAGATGACACCACACAGTTCC
The DNA here is from genome assembly GCF_051311805.1 of Agelaius phoeniceus. Lineage (NCBI taxonomy): Eukaryota > Metazoa > Chordata > Aves > Passeriformes > Icteridae > Agelaius > Agelaius phoeniceus. The sequence goes on from NC_135271.1 coordinate 6,591,871, forward strand.
CCATGGTCCCTCACAGGCCCCTCATGGCTCCCTCACAGTTGCCCAAGACCCCTCACAGCCCCTCACTGTGGATGCCGTGGCACAGAGAGAGAGAAACAGCAAGTGTTTCTCACAGCAGCTTGTGAGAATTATTAGCAAGTTGTAAGAATGTGAGAACTTCAGTATAAACAATCTGCAGGTGGTGTTCTTCTACTTCATCTTTCTCTTCTTCTCAAGGACGGTGTATAAAGAATGTGTTTTTGTTAACGAGCCAATCAAACAGAATATATCGTATCACTCTATAAAAACCGCACGGTTCTCTTGAATTAAACCTTCTTTTAGTCTTTCTGCAATACTGCCTCCTGCCTGTTCCTGTGTCATTCTGGGCGCAAGAGTGACACCTCACGGCCCTTCATGGCCCCTCAGGGCCCCTCACAGCTCAAGGCTCTTCACGGCCCCTGAGCCGCCTCCGGCCCCGCCATTGGCGCCGCTCTTTGCTGCTCGCCAATGGCGGCCCGAGTCTGCAGTGACGTCACCGCTCGCCGGGCAAAGGAAGGCCTGGGGCTGAGGTGCCCCGGGCTGGCCGGGAATGGGGTCCGGGGGTCCCCGGGCTCATGGAAACGGGGGATCCAGGGGCCGGGAGAGGAGGATACCCGGGAAAGGGGGTGCAGGGGGTGTCGGGGCAGGGTAAGGGGGTGCAGGGGGTCCTGCAGCTGGGGAAGGAGATGCGACGGGTCCCAGTGCCCAGGAATGGGCATTCAAGGGGGTCCCCGGGGGGCTCCCCAAAGCCCCTCCCAGGGGGCAGCAGGAGCTGGCTCAGGAGCTCTGGGCAGAGAAAAGGGGGTGACCCCGGCCTGGGGGAGGACATGGGGGACTCACCCACGCTCCCGGGGGGACACGACCCCCGGGGACCCCCCCTCACCTTGTCCCGCAGGGGAGGCCGAGCCCCAGCCCAGGCAGACGAAGCCCCCGAGCCCCGGCAGCATCTTGGGGGGCGTGCGGGGCCGGGAGGGGCAGGATCCGGGAAAGGGCGGCGGCTGCCGAGTTCCGCGGCTGCCTGGGAACCACGAAGGCGGCGGCAGCGTCTGTGACAGCGGCGCGGCCTCATTTGCCTGAGAACGCGGCCCTGGCTGGTTGTGCGCAGCCTGGGCTCCTGCAGGCGGCTTCACCGGGCGATTCGCCAGGGGAATTGTTCGCGGAGCATTGGCCTCTGCAAAGTTCCTGAACGTGCAGAGCATTGGCCTCTGCAAGGAGTTCATCAGGGTGCAGAGCATTGGCCTCTGCAGAAAGTTCCTGAATTTCCTTTGCAGGTAAAGATTGACTCAAGTTGAACTTTTTGGTTTTGTCTCATCTGCACTCTGAGAGAGAATGCCAAAGGGAAATACAGGATAATGGAATAATGCCCGTCTGCTGGTGCAGCAGTTCAGTGGTCTGCACTGTCACGTTTTATGAAAAAACCTTTCCTTTGGGTTTTTTCTCCTGAGAAGCTGAGAGACCACAGGAACAAAATGTAAACAATGGTTATCTGCTGCTGTGGAATGCAACAGGTGCATCTGTGATTGGTCTCCTAGAGTTGTTTCTAATTAATGGCCACTCACAGTCAGCTGGCTTGGACTCTGTCTGAGACACAAGCTTTTGTTATTAATTCTTTCTTTTTCTATTCTTAGCTAGCCTTCTGATGAAATTCTTTCTTCTATTCTTTTAGTATAATTTTAATAGAATATATATCATAAAATAATAAATCAAGAGTCAGATCCTCATCTCTTCCCTCATCCTAAGACCCCTGGGAACACCACCACAATGCACAGCTGAGTGGATGAACAATATATGCTCTACTGATTGTGCTTTTTTTTTTTTTTTGCACCGAAGGAATGCAACATTTTCTAAATGTACTGGTCTATACTTTTTTTTTCCCGTCTAGTGGTTGCTTAAAGTGCTTAAAGGTGAATGAGGTCTGTTCAAGTTTCATCAAGTTTCAGTGGGTTGTTATCATCTGGTTATTACAATTATTAGAGAGAGGCCTGTGAATTGAGGTGCAAACGAGACCATATGCCAAAATCAATAGTCAGGATTTTATGTGACAGTAAATAGGAGGAAGAGAGAGAGAAAGGAAAAGAAAAAGAAGCGGGGGGGTGGCAGGGGGGAGGATGGGGGGTTGGGAAGAAGGGGAAGAAGGAGAGTGACAGAGACAGATGAAGTGAAAAACATCACCATTCCATGGATCCCATTGGCATACCATAAAATCCTCTTCTGGTCTTCTCTGTGGTGAGGTCTCCCAAAACGTAAGACTCCAATGGATTCCTGCAGATTTGGGCAAGGTGGGACCTCCCAGGTGCCTCCCTGGGGTGGGGCAAGTTGGACTCTGTCTTTTGCTACTTTGAAATAATAGAAAATCTTTAGCATCTGTCTGTCCTTTGAGTCTGCCATCAATTGGCTTCTGGATTTTCAGATCTGTTGTGTTACTTTGCGTGCCCTGCAGTCGTCTGGTGCAAGGCCTCAGGAATGGGTCTGGGGGCACTGTGGAGGTCTTTGATGGGAGGTTTGTGTGCAAACCTGGCCTCAGCAGACGAGTCTGTGGCTATGACTTGCCCACCTTGAAGGCAGACAGAGCTGATTTTCAGGACAGCTGCTGGGTTTGGCTTTGTTGTGGATAGGTTTTTCTCTGCAGCCTTGTTTACTTCTCCCCAGGCCTGAGCTACTGGGACAATAGTGTCACCTTTGTCTTGTCTCAAGTTCCCTTAGGCAGCTTAACTCACAGTGCCAAGTTCCAGTCCAGAGGCATTTTCAGGGAAGGGTGGGCTTGGGTGGTCGCAGCCTCTTTATACAGTTTTGTCCCAATGGGCAGAAAGTCCTTTGTAACAAGTTTTAAGCCAGTAGCCATAATATTCCAGTCTCTCCCAAGTCCTGTGAGGAGCAGCTGAGAGAGCAGGAGTGCTTTAGCCTAAAGAAAAGGATATCCACTCTAACTATTTTAAAGTAATCTTTAGGCTGCAGCTTTGTCTGTTCTAACTATTCTTAATGTTCAGATTTTTAGCTCCAGGTTTCAGTATGATCCATCTTTGAATTGCACAAGGCAGCCCTATAGTTCAAATAAAGTCCAACTAGAGGCCTAACATACTAGCTACTTACACCAAACAAGCACTTAGCTACTTTCAAATCATAGTAAATTTTTAGCACCAGTATATGCATTGAATCTGCCAAGAATTGGGTTCTGGATTTTCAGAGTTCCATTGTTGCTTCTTCCAGTTTTGTTGAGGCATTGTCACTCATCTGGGAGATCCTGCCTTCAAAATGGCTTCTGGATTCCCAAAGAAGACCTCGACACCTCGTCTTTTGTCCAGAGAAAGACTGACATCTTTCACTGTAAGTACCCACTGGGCTGTGTTAAGGCTGCAAACTGCCCTGGTGTCCCTGCTCTCCTTGCTTCTGCTTTAGTGCAAGCAAGAAAATGCTTTAAGTAGGTAATAAACAGAAATATTCTAGTAAGGCTACGAAACGCAAGTAATAAACGACACAATTATGAAGGTTTCTTTTTAGGCGAAAAGAGAGGGAGAATTGTAGGAATCTAAAAAATTAGAGGGTTTTGGGAAAGCTGCAAAAGGCAGCCTCAGATACAGTAGAACTGTGATTAGAGCTAAGCAGCAGCCATGAGTTTGGTCAGCAGAAAAATTATTTAAAAAGTAGAAAAGCAAGGACAAATAGAACAATGGTCTGTGTATTAACGCTTGTCTAGAATAACTCCCTAAGCTACAGAAAAGTTTATCTATCAAGATATTAGGAGGGTTAAGGCTTAATAATGGAGCTCTGTGCATTGTGCTTTAAGGCTTACAAGCAGGTATTGTATTCAAAATAAGCAAGCATTGTTTTAACCAAAGGTACGTGTGCTTATAGTGGTTGGATAGAACTACTGTCAATGTGCTTTTGCTTTGTGTGATTGGTCAAGAAACTTATAAAGGAAGTTGTAACATTAAGTTCTTGGTCTGCTGCCTGGGATGTGAGCTGGTGGCATCTTCCCATTGTCATAACCATGTAATGAGAGAGATGCTGGAAAATAAAACAGCTCAAGGCAGTTCCACAGCAGTCCTATCCTGTTTGTGATTTGTAAATAGCCCCCTGCTGGTGTCAAGACCAAGCTGCCCTTGGGCACCTGAGCATGTTGGGGGGGAGCTCAGACTCTGCCCAAACCCCAGTGAGACAGGGCTGGTCCCAGCTGGAAGAGCTTCCAAAGCAGCTGTTCTCTCCCAGCTCCTGTGTGGGCACGGATCCAGCCCTGCAGACACAGTGTACAGCAAAGCAAGTTATCTGCTGCAGCACGTCCAGAAGAAAATGTCTCAGCACCTTTGTGTCGCAGATATCTTTTATGAAAAATCCTTTCCTTAGGATTTTTCCTCCTGAGAAGCTGAGAAGCCTCAGGAACAAAATGTAAACAATGATTATCTGCTGCTGTGGAATGCAACAGGTGGATCTTGGATTGGCCCATGTTGGATGTTTGTAATTAATGGCCAATCACAGCCCAGCTGGCTCAGACAGAGAGTCCAGGCCAGAAGCCTTTGTTATCATTCCTTCCTCTTCTATTCTTAGCTAGCCTTCTGATGAAATCCTTTCTTCTATTCTTTTAGTGTAGTTTTAATATAATATATATCACAAAATAATAAATCAAGCCTGCTGAACCATGGAGTCAGATCCTCGTCTCTTCCCTCATCGTAAGACCCCTGTGAACACCATCCCACCTTTGTTCTGCAGGATGGTGGAAATCTTCCTGTGCTGGGAATTGTGCCCTGATTTTGGTTTACCATGTGTTGATGGTATCTCTCCCAAAGGAGTTGGCTTCTCTTGAAAGCTCTGGATGGGTAGGAATCTTGAGGGCTGTACAGTTCTTACCTGCTCCCTGGAGCCAGGGCCACAAATGTCCCTTGGTGTCCGGAGCTCACTTGACTGAAGATGCCCCACTGCTGAGGCTCTGTCCAGGAGATCCCTCTGTTTTCTTCTCTGGAGTGGTCTGTGAGCCCAGAGAGAGAAAACAAATGCTAATTAACAGAGAGAACTACAACTTGGACACATTCCTGTGCTCCTCACAGTTGGTGCAGCGTTCCTTTCTTGCCTCTCTTGGACTCAGCCAGCAGTGATATCTCCTTGCTGTGAGTTCTCAGTGCTGCACAGGGATGGAGTCAGGGCAGTTCTGAGAGCTCATCCCCATTCTTTGAAAAGATCACTGCCTCAATCCAATGAACCTAAAGAGGAAAGAAATGCCCAAAGAGCAGAAATCCCCAACCATGTCACATGCAATCACGGAGAAGCTGATGGGACAGAGCCATGTGGTTGGAGTATGTGTATTGCACTCGGTATTGTAAATTTATTGGTGCTGAGTATTTCAGCAAGCAACTTCCAGGGCTTCCAGGACTGTCCTGGACAATGTGATCACAAATTGTTCACCAGTGCCACTTGTTCAAGAAAAGCCTTTGTGAACAAGCCCAACTCTGAGGCTCTGTCTGGTTTATTTTTGCCTTTCCGCTGCTTCCCTCGAAGTTTCTCACCATGAAGAAGAAGGCCAGCACTGGTGGGAGTTTTCTACCCAGAATGGGCCCATGTGTAGACCTGGGGAAGACTGGTCCAAAGGTAGCCTTTTCCTGCTCTTCTCCTTTCTGTTTGATGGGAAGTTTGAAGAGGGTGTGTGCTTGTGACAGGCTTGCCTCCAGCAAAATACCTCAGTGTGCAGGTGCTGTTATCATTGCAAGCTGCTGTTAGAGGTGGGCTGGGAGTCCTGATCTGCACTCAGCCAACACAAATAAGCTCTGCTGAAGCTGCCTAAGTGTAGCTGCCATTGCTGAAACAATGGGGGGAAGGCTGGGGACACAAAGGCACCACATTGCCATGTGCCATTCTCCTGCTGAAGGAGCCACCTCTTGCTTTGGTGTGGTCACCATCAAATGCTCGGGGTCACAGGATTCCCTCTGGAGTGGCAGCGTTGGCCTTGGAAGGCCGAGGACCTGCAGGAATTACTTCAGCTTTAACAAAACAAATTGCTTTATGCTTTGGGCTGGAACAATGTGTTGGACCCTGAGGGGGTGTTAGATTTTGCAGGCTGCCAGATGTACAGGGAACTGGCCCTGGGCAGAGGGGAATGGATGTGCTTTATCTGGATCAGTGCCTTCTTGGAGGTGTGTTTGAAGCTGCTTTTCTGGCAGGACTGGCTCAGTAGAAAGCACAGTCCCAACGGGTAGGTGACTGAAGTGGGCTGTTGTTATGAATGAGGTCCCTATATGTCTAATTTAATAAACCAACATTAGAATTTAGCAGCAATTTTAATTGAGCAGCAATTTTATATGAAATCATGCAATCAAATAGAATCAAGCAGATACAAAATAATTTGGCAGTGGTTTGGATAAAGCATAAGCAAAACCAGTCAGGATACAGGGGGGGTTTTCTCACCCTGCCTCCCATTCAAAAGATAAAGAATCCAATCACAACTTATAGACTGGATGCTAATACATATTCATCAATAATTTTCTGTCAATCGCCTCCTATTTTTGATTCTTGAAATCTGTGTCACTGTACTGCACAGTGCATGCTCTGCTTGTTTCTAAGGGGTCTTTTGGTTTTGGTGGTCGCTTCCCACGAAGGCTTCTCCTCATCATCACTGTCCTTTGAACAACCCCACAAGCTGCACATGCACCCCAAGTCTTGTGTTATAGAAGCCAGCCTTATATTCCAAAAAGAAGCCTTATTATTTCATCGATACCTTGAATCATCCCAATTTTGTCCATTTCAAGGCCGATTCTTTAATTATCCTGAGGCCTATTGCCTTTTGGGATGTTACTTATCTCAAACTACATCCTGCATCCTGTTTCCTCATGAACATCTGAAAACATCTGTTTTGTGACACTAATTCCATATCCTTTTTCTCTATTACTTTTTAACAAATATTTTCTAAAATATTTAAAATATAGTTATAATTGTTAGCACGAATCAGATTCATCTATCACACTGTTGAGCAAGAAATGGCAGCAAGAGCCATGTAAGACACTGGTTAAGGATTGCCCAGACAAAGCAGGGGAGAGTTTTCTCCAAGCAATGCCTCTGCTCCAGAATCATTTGCTGTTGTTTTGGGCCTGTGGGTCCGCCTCGGCGGCGGCGGTGGTCCCCGGCCTGCGTTGTTGAAGCCGTCGCCCTTCCTTGGCCTTAAGCCGGGGACCCGCGTTGTGGCGGGCAGAATTTTTTGGCCTAGTTTTTGTTCTTTTTTTACGGGCCTGGCACCTGACGGAGAGCCCCCCCGGGCTGGTCTCCTGGGCGAGGCGGCGGCGCCTCGCCTACCTCGGTCGTGGCCGGATCGACTGAGCTGCTTATGCCGGGTGGGGCCGGGTTTGCCGCGCCGGGTCCATTGCTTTTTGTTGAGGCGGGTGGAGTTGGGGGGCGCCTGCCAGGCCTCCGCGGGCCTTTTTATTTTTCTCTCGTGGCCCTAAGCCGCGGCACCGAGAAGCGTTGCGACGAAGGCGCGAGTGGGATGCTGGTGGGTCCGTCGTGGGGGGGTAGTGAGGCCCCATGTCCCCTCCCCCGCCCCGGGTCCCCGGCCCCGCGGCCCCCGTGGCTAGCACGGGTTGTTGCAAACGTGCGTCCGTGTGCCTTTTTTGTCCTGCCGTCCCCCGGCTTTTTTTTCCAGAAGGGAAAGCCGACCGCCACGAGGCCAGGTGAAAGCCGGTGGCCCGTGGCACCAAGTTGGTGGAACTTTTTCTCGCACGCTCGGCCGGTTTCCCTGGGCCGGAAGGGGTGGGAGGGCCGCTGAATCCCCTCCTGGCCCGGCAGGGGCCGGTCCAGTCCCGCTGTTGCCTAGCCGAAAGGGAAGCCGTTGTTGGCCACGGACGGGTGGCGGCACCCCCCGCGCTCCTCTGCTGCCGCGAGCGATGCGATCCACAGGTGGGCTGGGCAGCTGTCGCCATTGTCCCAGGACCGTGGCTGTGGGGCCCTGGTCACCGTTGGTGCAGCTCCTTCCCAGAGCCGTGCCTGATCGATGTGGCTTTTCAGGTGGCGTCAGAGAGGGCCCCCGGCAGGCCGGCTCTCCTTCTGAGGCTTCTTTGTCACGGGGAAGCCACGGCGGGGGGGGTCCGGTGCTCGGGCAGGGCAGTCTCCTTTCCAATTCACTTTCCGTCGCAGGTGAGGTGTCGCCCCTCCCGATGGCCTGGGGAAGGGCGTCTTTACCGTCCCAAGCTGTGTGACGGCTGCGTGGCCCCGCGAGCTTTCAGGTGTCTTTAAAAAACCACGTGAGGTGCTGGTGCCGGCCCTGGTCCGGGTAGCGCCCATGTGGGTGCCGGCCGCAAGCAGCGCCGGGCGGCGGTGCGGCTGGAGCTGAGCCGCGAGAAGGGAGAGAGGCAAGAGAGAAAAGAGAGAGGGATAAAGTGCTCGAACCCGATACGGCGCGGGCGCGGGTGGAACAGAGCCCGGTCCGCGCGCTCCTTTGCCGTTCCGCCGCCTGCTGCAGAGCGAGCCGCCCCGGCTGTAAAGGGGCCTCGGTGTCCGGGCCGCGCCCGCCTCGTCAGGTCACTGCCTCCTCTAGCACATCCGATGCTTTCCGTGCGGCCCGGTGTGGGGACGCGCCGGGACAGTGTTCGCTCCCTGTGAGCAGGGCCCCGCTTGGCCCAACCTCGCTGACGGCCAGTCGCTCGCCCGCGACCTTTCGGCGGGCGGGTTTTTCTCAGCTTGTGTGGGGGGGCGGGTCAGCCCCGGCCGAGCCCTGTTCCGTGCACCGCGCGTGTCCATTTTGAGCTCGAGGCCGAGTCTCGAACCGGGGCGCGGGCCCCTGGAAAAAAACCACGAGAGAGAGAGAGGAAGCCTCGCGCTCCATTCGAGTGGCGAAAAGCTGTGCAGCGGTCCCGGCTCCTTGCCCGCGGCGTTGCGGGAAGGGCCGGCCGCTGGAGTCGGCCGTCACTGAGGGGCGTCTCTCGCGCGTGGCGCCGTTCCCCGTCCCAGGCAACGCCAGGCCGCGATGTGGCCGGCCGCCGTCCCTGCCGCCGGCACCTGTCACCGCCATGCCGCCGCCCGCTGCCATGTCTTTGTCCGCAATGCTGCTCCCGCAGGTCGGAGCAGCAAAAGGAGCCCAGGGCGGTCGGGGTTTGGCGCGGGGCGAGTTCGCCGGCAGGCCGGGCGCGTCTGGGCACTCCGTCCAGGCGCTCGCGCGACGCTTCGCAGCGCCGCCGTGGGCGGCGGCTACATGGTTGATCCTGCCAGTAGCATATGCTTGTCTCAAAGCTTAAGCCATGTATGTCTAAGTACACATGGGAGGTACAGTGAAACTGCGAATGGCTCATTAAATCAGTTATGGTTCCTTTGGTCGCTCCTCTCCCGCTCCTTGCATAACTGTGGTAATTCTAGAGCTAATACATGCTGACGAGCGCCGACCTCCGGGGACGCGTGCATTTATCAGACCAAAACCAACCCGGGCCCACCCGGCAGCTTTGGTGACTCTAGATAATGTCAAGCCAATCGCACGCCACCGCAGTGGCGACGACCCATTTGAATGTCTGCCCTATCAACTTTCGATGGTACTGTCTGTGCCTACTATGATGACCACAGCTGACGGGGAATCAGAGAGACCGGAGGCGCGCGGCACCTCCGGGCGCTGGGGGTCGGAAGCGGGAGAGGGGGAAAAAGCCACTCAGTGCGGCGAAGCGTGCCGCACGCGCCCACCACGGTGTGCACGGGCGGGGCTCTCCCCGCGCTACACCGCGCGTCATGGCCGGGCCTAGAAGCATGGCACACTGGCCGCCGTAGCGGCGGCTTGCCCCACCGCCCCCCACACCAGCGCCCCCCACCCCGGTCTTGCACCGGTCTGCCGCCGGTCCGTCCCCGCCGGAGAGCGGGGGCGCGGCCGTGGGCTCCTGAGCCTCTCGCTGCCACGGCCGGCACCGCCGAACGCCGGTCGCTGGCGTGGCATGTGTGGGCGCCGTGGCACGGCCCGAGTTCTCCCGAGCTTGGCTCTCCTCGGTGTGCGCGTGAGAAAGCCACCCGGGTGCTGGGAGGGAGGGGTGCTCGGCACGGCCCCTTCCGAAGGCGCGCCCGTCCCTTCCGTCACTGCTTCGCCCATCGAGCGACGGCTGTCCATCTGGCCATGGCACCTTTCGGCGGCCGAGGTGGAAAGGGCGAGGGAGCCGGGTGGCGTGTGCGCCTTCGGGGCTCGGAGCAGGCGGCTCCTCCGGCCCTTCCCACACCGGGGAGTGGGGCTATTGCCGGCTGGCAGAGTTCCCCACTTTCGGGCTGAGTGGCCCCCCTCTCGTGTGTGGCAGAGGAACTCCAGGGGCCGAGGGCTCCGGGTGTTCCCGGCTGCGCTTTGTGCCGCACGTGCGCACCTGAGGTGTGCTCGGTGGTCGGGCCCGCATCCTCCGCGCTGGTGGGGCAGCCTGAGCCATACCGGTCCTCTTGGTTGCGCAGCGCCTGGCTGCTGAGGGAAACCCCGGGCCCCGAGAAGGACGTGGCGGTGGTGGCGGCAGATGTCGGGCGCGCCCCCACCGGTGGACGCTCCCCCGAGGGCGGCAGCGGGGGAGGCAACACGGCGGGGCCATGCAGGTCGTTTCCCTCACCCCAGGGCAAGGTACCTAGTGCTCCGCGCCTCGGCGGGCCCCCCAGTTTTTTCCCTCGGCGTCGTCAAATGCTGCGGGTTTGCCAAAAGGGGCCGGCGGGGCCGGGCGGTGGTTTAAAGACTCGGGCGGCTCGGCGTGGCCTGCCGTGGCGGCAGCGGTGCCGGCGGCAGTGGCAGCAGGCGTGCCACGTGGTGGCCATGTGGGGCGCCACCGAGGGGTGGGGAGCAGCTAATCCCGCCATCCCCTGCAGTGGTTGTCCTATCGCCACCAGCCGTAATCCTCCGTCGCCGTTATTGTCCCTCCACAGGCCGCGGGGGTTAACCATGCCGCGCCAGGGAGGGGCGCCCTGCCCCCCCCCCCCCCCCGCGGCCCATCCTCAGCGGAGAGGCCGCGGCGCGCTGTCGGCCGCGGGGGTCGACCCGCTCGCCTCGTCGTAACAGGCGACGCTGGCAGAGAGCGCGTTCTCTCTGCCCCTCCTCAGCCGCTGGGTCGCGGCCACCTTGGCCCGCCCGCGCTCTCTCTCCTCGGCCCGCTGCCGCGGTCTCTGGCGTGCGCAGCGCTGCGTCTGGCGCGTCCGGCGCCTCTCCTCCCCTCGACAGCCTTTTCTCCTCGAATGCCCACTGGCCACACCGTCGTCCGCCGGCCGTCCCCTGGCTCAACCGCCCGCTCATGGGGGGCGAGCGCTATGCGGGCCATCCAGCAGCCGAGGCCCGCGAGCGCGGGCGACCCCATGCCGAGCAGCGGCGGCACCGCCGTTCGACGGGTGTCCCTCCCTGCGGGGATGGTCAAGCCGGAAGGCGCCCGCCATCGCCCGGCCGCGGTCCCGTCCTGGGCCCCGCTTGTCGCATCCTCCATCGCCCTTCCCAGCCGCGTGTGGGCTGCAGGAAGGCGTGCGGGGCGGCCACGGGGGCGCTTCTCCCCACCCGGTCTCCGCGTGCAAACGAGGAGAGCGGGCATTGCCCCCCAGCTCAGCGCCGTACCACCTTCCGCTGGGCGTGTCCCCGAGGGAAGGGGCCCTGGCGGTGCGACGTGGCGGCGGCGGTCCTGGGAGTGCGGCTCTAGCGGCGACGGGGTCTGCTGTCCAGCCCGCCCCGGGGGCCGGTGACACTGGTTTCGGTCTCGGTGGCACCTGCCTGCAGGGCTGGCGGCGGAGTGCATCCTCCAGTCACTCGCCTGCCCGGCAGGGGAGCAGGTCCACGGGAGGCGCACCGGTGGGGGCTGGTCATCATTGCGTGCCATCTCGAGCCCGGGGGAAAGGCCGTGCTGTGGGGGGAAGAGAAAAGCTGGCCGCACAGCGGCGCGGCGGCGCTCCGTGAGGCCTGCGGCGTCGGGGGCCGAGGGAGAGCCACTGTGTGCGGCGGCCGATGGCCGCACGCCCCCGGCTGCGAGCCATGTGTGTTGTGCGTGTCATCCCATCAAAGCGAGAAGCGGGCGGGCCGCCGTGCCCTCCCGCGTTCCGGTGCGTCCTGCGTGGCACTCCGCATGGAGGCCAGGCCGAGGCCGGGCGCCTGGGCCGCCTTTGAATGACAGCTTTTTTGAGGTTTGCGTCTCCGCTCGCAGGGCGAGGCGGTCGGGGGTGCGGGCTCCCCCGCCTCTGGGCTGGCTATCGGAGTGTGGGTCTCCAGTTTTTTTTTTTCCCCTTCCGTTTCTGTGTGCTTGTATGGTCGAAGCCAGGCGCACACCCACGCGTCCTCGGCGCCAGAGTAACAAAAAAAAGGGCCGCTCGGCGTGAGCGGTGCCCGAAAGGCAGACGAGTCTTAGCGGTGGATCGCTTGGCTCGTGCATCAATGAAGAACGCAGCTAGCTGCGAGAATTAATGTGAATTGCAGGACACATTGACCATCGACACTTCGAACGCACTTGCGGCCCCGGGTTCCTCCCAGGGCTACGCCTGTCTGAGCATCACTTGACGATCAATCGCCCTCCGGGGGCCACCCTGGCAGCGCAGCTGGGGTTGCCTCGCAGGCTGTTGCCCGCGGTGGGTGGCGGTGGCGATGTCAGCGGCGGTGTCCCGCCGGTTCCCGGCGGGAAGGAGTTCAGGGGTTCAGCGAGGGAAACGTTTCCCTAGGTGGCCTTGATCCCTTCCCTGCGGCCCAGTGGGCAGCGTCGTCGTTGCGGTCATTGTCGTCGTCCTCACCGCGCAGGGCCTTCGTCCCCCTAAATGAAGCGAGCTGCTGGGGCGGAGCTCGTCCTCACCGGGACCGTGCCGCGGATGCGGTGGCGCAGCGGCCTGGGGACAGCAAGAGACGGCGTCGAAATGCGCCACCGAGGGCCGAGATAAAGAGAGAGGAGGGCGAGAAGGGGAGGCGAGGCACGGGCCTCGCCCCTGGCCTCCCCCCAGCGCAGGCAGCTGTCTGCGGGTGGGTACCGCGGCGGTACCGTGCCATGCTGCTGCGCGCGAGAGCGAGAGCACCGGGGACGGGGGTTCCGACCCCCTCCTCCCTTCGCCCGCCCCCTCCTCCTCTGTCGCGGTCTCGGGGCGTGCCGAGGGGCGCCGTCACCCCTCTCTCTCTCCCCACCGAGGCCGTCGCGCGCGCCGCTGCCCGGCTGGTCCTCCCGCGCGGGGCCGTCTCTGCCGCGCTCCCTTTTTTTGGTTCTCGTCTCCGGGATGGGGTTCTCCATCTCCTCATCGCTCACTCGCGCGTGCTCTCTCTCTCCAGCTCCCTCCGGGAGCGCGGAGAAGAGGGGGGCGGGCGGCGTAGCGGGCGAGGGAGACAAGGCGGCCATCTCCGTGCACGCCCCCGTCTGCGGCGTGGCCGAGCTTTGGGCTTGCGACCTCAGATCAGACGTGGCGAGCTGCTGAATTTAAGGATATTTGTCAGCGGAGGAAAAGAAACTAACAAGGATTCCCTCAGTCACAGCGAGCAAAGAGGGAAAAGCCCAGCGCCAAATCCCCGCCCCGCGGTGTGGCGCGGGACATGTGGCGTACAGAAGCCCCCCTCCCTGGCGGCGCTCTTGGGGGACCCAAGTCCTTGTGATCGAGGCCGCAGCCCCCGGACGGTGTGAGGCCGGTAGCGGCCCCCCGGCGCTCCGGGCCCGGGGCTTCTCGGAGTCGGATTGCTTGGGAATGCAGCCCAAAGCAGGTGGTAAACTCCGTCTAAGGCTAAATACCGGCACGAGACCGATAGCCAACAAGTACCGTAAGGGAAAGTTGAAAAGAACTTTGAAGAGAGAGTTCAAGAGGGCGTGAAACCATTAAGAGGTAAACGGGTGGGGCCCACGCATTCCGCCCGGAGGATTCAACCCGGCGAGTTGCGGTCGGACGGCGCAGGTTCGGCAGGTCCTCGCCTCCGCCTCCCCTCCGTCCCCCAGGCGAACCCCATCCGTGGGAGCGAGCCGGGGGGGGCGGGCCAGTGCGGGGACCGCCCCGCCCGGTCGGCGGCCGGCCCTGGCCAGGGGCATTTCCTCCATGGCGGTGCGCCGCACCCAGCTCCAGGTCGTCTGGGAAGGCCTCCGGCGGGCAGGTTGCCCGGCGCCGCGCGAGCGGCGGTGGGTGTTACAGCCCCTGGGCAGCAGGTCTTGCTGAATCCCGGGGCCAAGGGAGAGGACCGCCGCCGCGCCCTCCTCCCCCCCCGTCAGTGGCGCCGGGGCAGGGAGCGTCACTTTCCCCCCCTCTCCCTCCTGGGGGTGGGGGGGGGGCTGGGGTGGTGTCCTCGCAGCGCGGCGTTTTGTGCGGGGGTGCGGGGGCTGGGCCTGCCGGCCCCTGGCGCTGCAGTCGACCGGGGCGAACTGTCCTCGGAATACCCCGACCGCGCGGCACCGCCAGGCCGAGCTTGATGGGCCTCACTTGGGCGCCCGGGGTCTGTGGCAATGTCGGCTACCCACCCGACCCGTCTTGAAACACGGACCAAGGAGTCTAGCACGTGCACAAGTCAGGGGCCGTCGTTGAAAGCCCACGGCGCAATGAAGGTGAGGGCCGGCGTGTGCCGGCCGAGGTGGGATCCCGGGGCGCATGTCGTGCCTGGACGAGGCGCTGCGCGTGGGTGAGTGCGCTCCACGCGGCCCGCCCGGGCGCTGGGGCGCGCGCGCAGCGGCAACTCTGGACGCGTGCCGGGCCCTTCCCATAGATCGCCCCTGCTGCGGCGGGCGCCGCCTGCCCCCGCCTCCGCCTGCCCTCCACCTTGCTGCGGCCGGAGCCCCAGCGGCGGCCAGTGCCATCGTCGTCGCGCGCCGCCGCCCCGTCAGTTCCCGCCAGCGGGGTCCCCAGAGCGCACGGCCGGTGCGCGCGCGGCCGTGGTCAGAGTCGGCCGAGCGGTTCGCGTGGGGGAAGGTCCCCGGGGCAGGGGGGTCCCCCGGGCCGGCGCCCTGCCTCGGCCGGTGCCTAGCAGCCGGCTTAGAACTGGTGCGGACCAGGGGAATCCGACTGTTTAATTAAAACAAAGCATCGCGAAGGCCTGAGGCAGGTGTTGACGCGATGTGATTTCTGCCCAGTGCTCTGAATGTCAAAGTGAAGAAATTCAATGAAGCGCAGGTAAATGGCGGGAGTAACTATGACTCTCTTAATGGATCTAATTATGATGTGTATGAGGGCTGGAGAAGGTCTAATTACAACTGGGAATAGCTGCAGAGATCGCACCTCCTCGTGGTCCCACTGGTGAGCCCTTAACAGGGTGACTAAGTCGATCTCTGCCCCAGTCTGGGAGCCATTGGGACTCACCAGCCCAACAGTTCCTTCCAAATTTCAGTGAAACAAGTTTCTCGGTGTAAGTCGTTAGGCTTACTACCTGAAACCTGGCCCCCCGGTCGGACAGGGGCGACGCGTTCGGAGGTGGGCTGACCACCCAATCCATTCCCGATGTTGAATCCGGTCATGACTCAGCTATTCCAAATCCAAATCCGTTCCTCAGAGGAGGAAACTGGGGGCGGCCGTTACACCTTACTAGGGTATCGGTGGGCACTCAGACCTCCCAAGATGATTTTGTAACATCTACAACCACCAAACTGACAGAAAATGAATTGGGCTTGCTGGTGAATTTTTCTTTAGAACTGTATAGGTCAGATCTGCAGGAGCATGTACAGGGGGTGGTTCATTTTTCTGTTAATGGGGGGGTGTTGAACGGGTTTCCTGAGGTGTATGAACAGCCTACACCACAACTGAGTGAGGGGGACAACTTAAATCCTAGTCCCCCTAAGGACGATGATCAGAATGTACTTGAGAAGGGAGGCAGTGGGAAGGGGGAAGAGGGTACACCAGAGGCATTGCCTCCAGTGCCTGAGGTCCGCAGTGAACAAGCACCAGATGACATCGTGAAGGTGACTGTTCCTGACAAAAATCCACCATGTCCTTGCTGTGGTACCCAGGTCAACTCGATGTTGGCCCTAATTGAACACCTTAAGGGGTCTCACGGGAGGAAGAGGGTGTGCTTTCGGTGTGCCTAGTGTGGGAGGGAGGATTTTAACCATCACAGTACTGTCTGTCATTTTGCAAAGTGCAAGGGTCCGAAGGATGCGGGACCTCCAGTGGGAGAGTGGATATGTGAGGTATGCAGTAGAGATTTTATGACTAAAATTGGCCTAGGACAACACAAAAGATTGGCACATCCACTGGTTAGAAACCAGGAGAGGATTGATGCTTTCCAACCGAAAGAAACATCAAACCGAGGAGCCCACAAAAGATGCTGGACAAAGGAGGAGGAAGAGCTACTTGTCAAGCTGCAGGTACAGTTCGAGAGTCACAAAAACATTAATAAGCTCATATCGGAACACTTAACAACCAAAACAGCTAAGCAGATTGGTGATAAAAGGAGAATGCTGCTCAGGAAGAATGGAGTGGGTGGGGGAGCAGCTGGGAACTTGAAATCAGAACCTGGGTCAAGTCATCAATCCCAGGCAGGAACTGTGAACAATGGACTTGGGGGGAACCACCAGCCGAGAGGACCAGCTGCTGGGAAGGGAACAATAGAGACATCTGGACACCACCTTGGTAGGGATAATGGTCTCCGGGAAACAGTTGGCCAGCAGAGGGCGGGGCGACTGCAGGCTCGTTATCAGAAAAGGATCAAAGAACGTTTATCAGATGGGACAATTAACAACTTCCCCAGAGCATTTGAACAGTTATTAGAAGGCCAAAAGGTGCGACCACTGCTCAATCAGACAGCACAGGACTGCTTTGGTTGCCTGGAATCAGTGAGCCAAATAAGAACAGCACTCCGGGGGAAAAGCAAAAAGGAAACTCGGGAGGAGCAGCCAAGAAAACAGTTTCAGAAGTGGATGAAGGACAGAGCGATCAAAAGAGGTAACTACCTCCGCTTTCAGCGTTTATTCCATCTAGATGGGGAAATTAGCGAAGATCATTTTGGACGACATCGAATGTCTGTCCTGTGATGTATCACCCAGTGAAATTTATTCGGTATTCAAGGCCAGATGGGAAACACCTGGACAGTTTGGTGTGAGACTTGAGAGTCTTTGGAGACTTTGAAATTAAAGGGAAGGCCCACAATAAGGCCTTCAGGGACTTAATTACGGCCAAAGAAATTGAAAAGAACGTGCGGGAAATGAGCAAGGGCTCGGCGCCAGGTCCAGATGGGATTGCCCTTGGGAACATCAGGAAGATGGATCCCAGGTATGCCTGGACTGCTGAGCTCTTCGACCTGTGGTTAACATCTGGTGACATCCCAGACATGGTGAGGGGGTGCGGGACTGTTTTGATCCCCAAATCGACAAAACCGGAGCGCCTAAAAGACATCAACAACTGGAGACCCATCACGATTGGTTCCATCTTGCTGAGGCTGTTCTCCAGGATCGTGACGGCGAGGATGACTAAGGCATGCCCCCTCAACCCAAAGCAGAGAGGTTTCATCAGTGCGGCGGGATGTTCTCAGAACCTGAAGCTCCTGCAAACTATAATTCGGACTGCCAAAAATGAACATAGACCACTGGGTGTTATATTCGTGGACATTGCTAAGGCTTTTGACCCCGTGAGCCACCAGCACATCTTACACGTTTTACAGCAATGGAGAGTGGATCCCCACGTCGTCGGACTGGTGGACAATATGTACAAGGACATCAGTACGTATGTCACCGTCAAGAAGAACACGCACACAGACAAAATCCAGATCTGGGTTGGAGTGAAGCAGGGTGATCCGCTGTCACCCCTTCTATTCAACCTGGCAATGGACCCCCTGTTGTGCAAGCTGGAAGAGAGTGGCAAAGGATTCCATCGTGGAGAGCGTACGATAACTGCCATGGCATTCGCTGATGATCTGGTCTTGTTGAGCGACTCCTGGGAGAACATGAACGTGAACATCAAGATACTAGAGACCTTTTGTGATCTCACAGGTCTCAAAATGCAGGGACAAAAGTGCCACGGCTTCTACATCAAGCCCACAAAAGACTCCTACACCGTCAACAACTGCGCTGCATGGACCATCAACGGCACACCCCTGAACATGATTAACCCCGGGGAATCGGAGAAATACCTTGGCCTGCAGATCGACCCCTGGACTGGGTTTGCAAAAACCGACCTTTCCGCAAAACTAGACGTCTGGCTTGAACGCATTGACCGAGCCCCACTTAAACCTCTGCAAAAACTCGATATCCTCAAAACATACACCATTCCTCAACTGACCTACCTGGCTGACCAC
>NC_135271.1:6615000-6657500 GCF_051311805.1 Agelaius phoeniceus
CATCTGGTCCAGGAGACAAACGAAGTTCTGCAGATCTTCTTTGGAATTTCATCTGAATCCATGTGTTCATGCAGGATGGGCTCTCGTCTTCCCTGAGGGCTTGAAGAGCTGGAAGAGAGAGGAACAGAGCCACGGTCAGAAGCCAAATGGAGGGAATCCAAGGAAAGCCTCCTGCCAGGGCCATCCCAGCCGGCTCTCGCCATGGCCAGGAGGGAGCGGGAGACAAGGGCTTCGGGCGATAGGTGCTGGCCACGGATCCGCCATGTGTCCCCGAAAGGTCTCCGGGCTGTGCCCCTGCCGCTCCTGGTGCGCACAGGGAGCAGAGCCCTGGGCAGCCTGGTGACGGATTGTAGCTGCGGGGCTGGGATTTGTAGCTGCTGCCCCCCGTCCCCCGGGCGGTACTCGCTGCCATGCGGCTGCCCTGACTCACCCTGACTGAGGACCTGGAGCTCCTCCTTCTGCCCCATCATGAGCACTCCGGCCACCCCTGTTAAGACAGAGCATGTGGCAGCGCCAGGCGGCACAGCTGCCTGACACGGGCACTGCCAGCCCTGTGGCCGCACGCCCTCCTGCCAGGCAGGGCTCGTGCCCTCGGGAGTTGCCTACAAGAGACAAAGCGCCCCGAGGCAGCGCTCAGTGCCGAGATGTCCATGAGGCAGGGCCGGGGGTGAGAGGCAGGGGGAGCACCCAGCCTGCTGCCCCTAGCCCAGCTTTCAGCCCAGGCAGGGAGCTGCAGGCTGGGGAGAGCATGGAGAGCTTCTGAGAAGGCGACCTGGAGGGACAGTGTAGGCCAGCTCCAGAAACTCACAGCCAGGGCAAGGACGGCCTCGTTGTCCCCGCTGCAGAGGGAGCTGCCGTACGGTGGCTGCTCCTCAATCGCAGAGAGCAGCGCTGGAAGCACCTCCTCCACGGCTACCTCTGAGGTGCCCATGGCTCTCCAGAGCAGCGCAGCGGCTCTGTGGGACCAGAGCTGTGCGTCAGTACCGTGCCCCGTGCAGCTGCGTGGGGCCGGGAGGGAGCATGGCAGCAGGCTCAGGAAACAGAGGGGCCCGAGGGTGCCGGTGCTCTCCGCCCATCTGGCAGACCCCGCCGGACAGGCTGTACAGGGCCAGGGGCCCTACGGGCCGGTGAGCACCGAGCTCTGGAAGCACTTGTGCCCCGTACCCGTCACACGTTGGGTCACAGCGCAGGAGGCTCATCACCATGTGGGCAGGGTGTTCTTCGGTGAGGCTGACAATGGCCATTTGCAGCCCGGCGTCCACAGACTCACGGGACGTGAGTCTCTGCAGCATGGCACTCACCGCGGCTTGCACCTGGAGGAAGCGGCATGGGGAAGACTTGGAGTGCTGTCCAAGGGAGCAACTTGCCCAGCTTCCCCCAAGAAGTGCTCGCCTTCCCAGCCCACTGGGATGGGGCTGAGGGGGCCCAGTGGACATGGCTTGAGGGGCCACGTGATCCTGAGAGGCCTTCAGCCCTGGCCCCAGGCTGCTGCAGAGAATAAAGACCCTTCTGGAAAAACTCCAGAGTGGCTCCAGGACTCACAGTGAGCGTGGGCATGGCCTCAGTCTCTGGGATGCCCTGGCTGATGGTGTTGCTGGTGGCCATGGCCTCCGTCAGGGCCATGTCAGCCTCCTCCCAGCCCTTGTTGGTTTCCCAGTCAGAGCTGGCAGCCAGGTCAGAGGACGCTGTGCTGGAAGCAGCCTCTGCCCGCAGCTCGCTGGGCCTGGGGTCGGGCTCGGCCGTGCCCTCGGGCGCGGGGCCGCTGGTCTTAGTGCGCCGAAGGCGCAGGAACCTCCGCAATGTCTGCAACAGAAGGGAAGGGCGGGAAGAAGAGAGGGACGTTCCATGGTCTGCTCCAACGTGGGGCCCGGCCGAGCAGTGCCAGCAGGCCCGGCCCAGGTGGGGATGGCCGCAGGTACCTGCGCTGCTCTGCGGAAGCGGCCACGGGTGGGCTCCTGCTCTGGAGTCTGGTCCCTGGCTGCATCTGGCAAAGAGCGAGCGCAGCCAGAGCTGAGGAGCCTCCCCAGGCAAGGAGAGCCTCAGGATGGCCCAGGGGTTGGAGCATGGCCACTGAGGGGCGTCTGCCCAGCCCCTGTTCCATCCTATCCGTTGGCATGCCCTCAGGGATGGGATGGGATGGGATGGGATGGGGCCAAGCTGGCTGTAGCCATCAGCCCTGTGGCGCAGCTCTGCTACTCACCACCCTGCAGTGTCTGAATCTGCTCCAGATCTTCAGGCTGTTGTGCTGGAGCAGCTCCAGGGTCATTCTTTTTTTTCCCCCTGAACACTTTGAACAAGCTGCGGAATCTGCCTGCCATGCTAGAGCTCGGCCTCGAGGGCACCTTAAAGAGAGATGGCTCAGGATATCGCCAAGGCAACAATTGCCGTTGTGCCTTGAAGGCACCTGCGACAGGGAAGCTTCAAAAAGGCTGCAGGACAGCAAATCCTGCACTCTGGTCTTGAGGACTCCTGCCAAAATCACAGGAGACTCCTCGTTAATGATTCAGGTGACCAAATCCCACGGTCTGGACTTGATGGCACTGGCCACAGGAATGGGAGATGCCTCGGAAAAGCTCCGAGTCACCAAGTCCCACAGTCTGGCCACAAGGTCACCTGTAGGAACAAGGCTGCGGAAAAGCTCCGGGTGGGACACGAACGAGCGTGCTGTGCGGGGGCTCCTCACGGCACTGCTCTGTCCTGTTGTGCCCCGTTGCCTGCTCCCAGCACCCGGGCAAGCTTCTATTTCCCAGGTGTCACAAAGGGCCCTTGGACACCGGGTTCCGTTCCATGGCACGGTGACCGTGCTGCAGCGTGCCACCCAGGGCCCTTACTGCCGCCTGCCCTGGGGCCGCCCCCAGCCCAGCCAAAGTGGCCCAGGCTGGAAGGAATGCCTGGCCCCAGGTGTCTAAGGCAGCCCCACAGGATCTTTAGGAAGGGCTCGAAACATCAGCAAATACTGCCCTGCACTGCGGGCTCAGGACATTTAAGTATCCTCACTTCAGGAAAGCTTTAATTCCCATTGCTCAGCTCAAGTAGTTCCAAAATTTGCAAACTTCTCAAATTAACAGCAATGCCCAGAGAATGGAATTGATTTTGAAGTTTGTTCCCATCTCAAAGCAGCAACACATATGCCTTAACATCATCCACTGGAAGTCCCTTTACAAAACATAACACTACAGAGAGGCCAAAAGGAAGGCCATTCTTTGGTTTGCAAATGGTTTTCCATGAAGGGATTATAATCTCCTAATTCTCTTAAGGAATAAAAGCTCTCAAGGAATGAAGACCCCTCAGTGTTACAACAGTAACCCAACTAAATGAGGAGATGGCAAAAGGGCCGATCCTCCCCCAGTACAGATCTCTAAGTGGCCAATAAAGTACAGCTCTCCCCTCTTGTTCCCTGCAGGAGAAACAGGACCAGTAAAAGAAATAGTCACAGATATTCTTTCTGCCGTCCAACACCAAAGCTGTGCCAAAGCACAGATGCTGCCTTCAAACTGACTCAAATTCCAGCCCAGACCTCTCACCTTCCAGACAACTCCATCCCCAACGCGCCCCCCAACATCCACCCCCCCAAACACCCCCACAGAAGCCCGCAACAGCCCACCAGGACCCCCAGCTGTGCCCGTCCCTCCGCAGAGCTTTCCCAGCCTCCAGCAGAGCCCCTGGTTCCCTGCACGTGCCGTGGGATGGCACTCAGGAGGGTCTGCTCCAAGGCCTTCCCTGGCAGCAAAGCCAGGCTGCCAGGCCTGTGGCTCCTGGATCATCCTTCCCAGCCAGCCTTCCTGGGCACGGCTGTTCCATGGGCACCTCTGCGCTCAGCTCGCACTGCTCCACTCAGCCAGGGCTGCTGGGAAAGGATCCAGAGCAGCCGGGCAAGCTCTTTCCCCAGCTCCCTCTTCACTCCTGGGGGAGGTAGAACATCCCACAGGAAAGCAACTGGTGCCACAAGGAGTGGGCAGCATCAGGCAACTCTGGGGAGGCCCCTCAGGACTGCTGTATCCTGAGGGAACGCTGCTGGCCATCCCCTGTGTGTATCTGCAAAAGCTTCAAATCAGCTGCCTCAGCTTCCAGGGCCTCTCTTGGCCAGCATCCTGACGTGGGTGCAGGGCTGCTGCCAGGCACTGCTGGGACCCAGCGGGACAGGACCGGCTGTCTCGTGTCCACGGAGCAGCCCCGACACAGCCAGGGCCATCCCAAAAGCAGACAAACGCTCCCGGCTCAGCAGAGAGGAGCAAGGAGCACTGGGCTGCGCTCAGCGTATCTCAGCTGGGCTCACTCCACCACACGCCCCCATTTTAAGGCTGGCTGATGCCCAGCTGCCAGAAATGCCTGCCTTGTTCTCTCCAAGATGCACAGGGAGAGCCAATGAGCAGGACACCTTGGGAGGCCTTTGCTGAGGCCAGGGACGCACCAAGATCAGCCAAGGCTCTCCACGCTGCCTTGCCCACACAGCCCAGCTCTGTGCTGGCCCTGGGCCACAGCAGCTGCCACCAAGCAGCAGGCAAATGCATATTGCCAAGAGTTGAAACACAGCAGACAGGAAAGATGTGAAAAGTGTGTGTGTAAAGGCCTTTTAATTCACAGCTCTCACAAAGAGCTTTGGGGCTCATGGCTGGACACAGATGCTCCTGCCCACCCTCTCTCCAAAGGGGATTACACATCCTGCTGCAGGTGCTTGGGTTGGTTTCCACAGGTCCAGGCAGATGCCAAACCTGCTCTTCACTGCCTTCTCCCTGCCCCACTGCCATGTGCAACAGGCCTCAAGGACTGAAAGGAGCACAGAGAGCCAAAGGGGGACACTCGCACCTGCCTCACTGGGAGCTCCCTGGGAAGCACTTTCCTTGAGAAGCAAGCCCCTTTCCTCCAAAGGTGTTTACCCAAATGTGCAGCTTTCCTGGGGAGCACCAACACACCCTTAAGAAACGCTGGCAAGGCTGAATGACTACAGGTCCTTTGAGGACAGCCACTCCAGCTCTAGTTCCTATTGCCCCAAGTGAGTTTCCAGGTGCAGGTTCAGAGGTGCAGCCCCAGGCCCTCCACAAACACAAGCTGCCCGCTGCCTCTTCACCTGCCTCAACTCCTGCCTGTGCTCACGGCACCAAAACCAGGCTGTTCCTGGCCAGGGACCAGAGCCCTGTTCCTGCAGGATGCTCTTGCCAGCACCTTCCAGGACTCTCTGCTGTGCACGCAGTGCTTTTCATGCCCGCTCCCAACAGGCTTTGGAACACAGAGCCCAACCTGGCTGGCTCTGCCACCAGCACAGCCCAAACGCAGGCGGAGGAAGAAGCAGCAGGCGCTGTTTTGCAGCCAATGCCCAAGAGAGACTGGCAGGGTGCCCTCCCTCTGCTCTCCCTTGGTTGGCTTTCTGGCTGGCTCTGAGCCTGGGGCTGCCGTTCCTCACTTGTGGGGAGCAGAAGCACAGCCGGGATCCCGGCACTGCCTGGCAGCGCTGCGGGCACCGGCACGGCCGCGTGTCCGAGTCTCGGGCACCGTGCTGCTGCTTCATTTGCCCTCAGGCACAGCCAGAGCTCCCTGCTAAGCCCGGATGCTCTCTGCTGCTGCCCTCTTCCTCATCCTGTGCAGGGATGGAGCGCTGCTGTGCTTTCAGGAAACTATTCTTGAAAACTTCCAGCCTTCCAAGCTCCTTTGCCCACCATGGATGCTTGCCATGGAATCCCTCTCAGCTGGGTTCAGAGCATACTCAGGTTGGCTCTTCCAAAATTCAGGGACTCCCAGGTGCTCAGCAAGATGTGGAACTGCACAGTGCTGTGGAACTGCACCTTCAGCACAGGGACCTTTCCAGCCTGACCTGCCCTCATTCTTCTTTGTCAGTGCACAAAACACAGCGTGGCAGAGAACAGCAGCAGGGGCCTGTGTGTCTCAGGGCCTCGGATTTGCTTCAGCTCCACAGGGATGCAGGCAAAGTGAAGAAGCCAAAGTTTTAATTAATGGAAGGCAAAGCAAAGTGATGAGCTGGGACGGAAAAAGGGGATGGGCGGTGTCTGAGAGCTGGAGGGAGGGAGCTGTCAACAGGGAGGGAGCGTGGAGGGAGAAAATGGTGATGGACAGGCTGAGGGCAGAGCTATCAAAAGGGAGGAATAGTGGAGAGAATAAAAGGGGATGGGCAGTGTCTGAGGGCTAGAGGGAGGGAGCCGTCTACAGGACAGGCAGGGAGAGGGCTGAAGCCACAAGAACTGTGCCCACCATCAGCTGTGCCAGGACTTCCAGCAGCGCTGAGCGGTGATGTCGTCTTTAGTGTCTCCTGGTGCTATTCTTGGGATACTGGTTCACTGGATCCAGAAGATGTCCCTAATTCTTGAGCTCTTTGGGGAAACTGGGCTTGATTTTCCAGGTCAGAGCATGATGGGCTGGCACGTTGCCTCCGGGCTTGAAAGACTGAAAGAGAGAAGACCAGAGCCATGGCAACAGCCCAGATCTGCGGGAATCCTACAAGACCTTCTGAACAGGGCCATCCAAGCCAGAAGGGAGTAGGAGACATTGGAATCAGCTGGGAGGTCTTGCTGGAATAAATGAAAAGGGCAGGAGATTTTTTCTCCTTTTTAGTGCCTTTATTAAGGTCAGCTTGGGTGGGGGCTCGATGGGTCGTGCGCACGCCGCCGCCACTGCTCCCAGGAGTGGCAGGGAGGAGGAGGATGCAGCTCTGTCCCCTGGTGTGCAGGCAGAGCCGGGGCTTCCGCCCTCACCAGAGCACCAGGAGATTCCCATTTTCGATTTAACATTTGAGGTCTTCTTTCTAGCTGACATCTCTGGGTTAGGGTGAGAGGTTCAAAGGTGTTAGCACACCCTGGATTCAGCTGCTTACCCTTAGACATCACTTAGATTGTTTAATTCAGTGCTGGCTCATTGTTTGAGGGGTTTTCTTTGCTGGACTTGGCCAAGTGTTTCTACATTCGCATCCAAGCTCTGACGTCACTCCCTCCTCACAGTCCCGGGTGCCATTTTCCAGGAAGCAGCAGGGGTGATACCCAACGAAGGGGGATTTCTAACAATTAAACTATTAACAACAGGTAATTAAAGAATAAAACTATTAACAAGAGGTAATTGCAAAATGAAGCTAATAACAATAAGTAATTAAAACTCTAACTTAGTAGCAATTGGTTTAACTTGTTGACTCTAAACCTTTTAAAAATGGACAACTTTTTACTCCTTACACTCAGGACAAAGAAATGGCTGGGGGGGGCAGAAACCTATCCCTAAACTCTGGACCACTCAATGTGCCTATTGTAAGAAAGAAAGGCATTGGAAGAGAGACTGCCTGCAACTCAAAGCCAAGGTGGTTGAAGAACTGAATCAATGCAAGGGTTGGCTGGAGGGCATCCCCCCAGAAAACCCTCTGGTCAAAAGAGAACTGGGGGAAAAGGTGAGGAAAATGAAATGTCTGGTGAATGTGGCTGCAACACATTCTGTATTAAAGTTGGAAGAAATTGATCCTGGTAAAGTTGTGAATGTTATTGGAGCCACAAGTCAACAGCAGAAGCTATCCTTTCTAAAACCACGATCTTATGAACTGGGAAACACAGTAGGAATACATCAGTTCCTACATATGCCTACGCCCCCAAAACACCTCATTGGAAGGATTTGTTGGAGACATGAGAATGTTGTAACAGATTCCAACAGGCTGAAATGTAGTTTAGCCCTGGAGGAGCTCAGATCAAAGTCAATGACCAACAAATAATCGTGTTCTAAGTCTAGCTCTCATTACAGCTTTGTCCAAATCAGAAGAGACACAGAAGAAGTTCTTAGTCAGGTTTGTCTTAAAGTCTGGGTGGATGGGACCCCTGGTAAGGCCAAAGCAGCACAAGCTGTAATCATTAGACTTAAACCTGGAACATGACCAATAAGAATGAAACAATATCCACTTAAGGTGGAAAACATAAAAATTGCTAAGCCTATCGTAGACAATTGTCTAAAATTTGGGCTGTTACTGGAATGTGAATCTGAATAGAATACACCCATTTTACCCATACAAAAGCCTGATGGTTTGAACTACAGTCTGGTTCAATACCTACAGGCTATTAACAAAATAGCTGGAGATCTCCACCCAGTGGTTGCAAATCCATATGCTTTGCTAAGCAAACTAAAAGATGAATATGGATGGTTTACCATTTCAGATCTCAAGGATGCTTTCTTCTGTGTACCCTTGGACCCTGGCAGCCAAAACCGGTTTGCCTTTGAATGGGAAAACCCAGAGACTGGAAGGACAAGTCAATTTACCTGGACTGTAGGGCCACAAGGATTCAACAATAGTCCAACCACATTTGGAAAACAGTTTGCTGAGGACCTTGAAAGTTGGGTAAGCCCGTCCACAAATGGAATTGTGTTACAATAGGTAGATGATCTACTTTTAGCCACTGAAACTTGAAAAGACTGGAATGGACAGTAAGCCTATGAAATGACCTGGGACTAAGTGGATACAAGGCATCCAGAAATCAAGCTCAAATAATCAAGCAGGAAGTCATTTACCGAGGATACAAAATATCCCAAGCGCAGCAGGGACTAAGACAGGACGGCAAAGGGACCACCCACGGAACCCCACTCCCTACTAATGCCAAAGAACTGAGAACCTTTCTAGGAGTGACTGGATGCTGTATTAACTGTGGTAGTGGCTGTGGACTGCTGGTTAAGCCACTGTAGCAGCTCTTAGAAGACAATCCCAGAGACCTGAAATGGACACCCCAAAGTAAGAAAGCCTTTCACAAGCTGAAGGAGGAATTGAAAAGAGCACCTGCTCTGGGCTGGACAGATGTCTGGGAAGCCTTTCAGCTTTTCTCTTATGAGAGGCAAGGGATGGCATTAGGTGCACTAGCTCAAACAGTTGGCCCATAGAAGAGAGCAATAGCATCATTTTCCAAACAACTGGATGCAGTCAGTAGGGGACAGCCTGACTGTAAGCAGTTGCTGCTCTTGTTTCAGACACCCAAGGAGCCTGGAAATTCACTCTAGGTCAACAAATAATTGTGTTTATCTCACATCCAGTAGCAGCAATTCTTGACTAAAAGGGTGGGCATTGGCTTTCACCCTCCAGATTCCTTAAATATCAGGCAATTTTGGTGGAACAATGCAGCATTACAAAACAAATCTCTTCTCTAGTTCATCCAGCAGCATTCCCAGCTACTCACTAGACAGACAAGGAGCCTTTGTAGCATGACTGGATCAAAACCATTCAGTCCACTTTATTCCAGTTGCCCAGATCTTAAAGAAACCCCAATTCCAAGAGCAGAATCTCAGTACACAGATGGGAGTGGCTTTGTAAGAGCAGATCAGTGAAAATCAGGATATACAATTAGCACGGAGCAATAGGAGATAGAAGCCCTGCACAAGTCAGCTCAGAAGACAGAGATAATCACTTTAACCCGTACCCTCTGACCAGCCTGAGGAAAAAGGATCAATAGATGAACAGATTCCAAGAATGCCTTTAGAGTAATAGACGCCCATGAAGCAGTTTAGAAAGATAAAGGACTTTTGACAGCTCAAGGAAAGCAGTTGTAGCATTCAGAAGAAATCTTAAAATTGCTGCAGGCGGTACTACTGCCTCAAGAGGTTGCAATTCTGCACTGAAAAGGGCATCAGAAAGGGGAAACCGACCCCAAAAGAGGTAACAGGTTGCAAAAAGAGCAGCAGAACAAAGCCATGCTGAGATTCAGGCACTAATGCCCAAAGGTAAGGAACAATATGACAGTGATGTAT
This sequence comes from Agelaius phoeniceus, assembly GCF_051311805.1. Lineage (NCBI taxonomy): Eukaryota > Metazoa > Chordata > Aves > Passeriformes > Icteridae > Agelaius > Agelaius phoeniceus. The sequence goes on from NC_135271.1 coordinate 6,624,709, forward strand.
GTTGTATAATCAGAAAGATCTAGAATTAGCAAAGAATTTGCAAGCAGAATGAAAACATTATGTTTTTTCAACTCCTCAGGTATAGACAGTTATGCCAGAAAGAGCATCATGGAAATTAATTAAAGATGAACATAATTGTGTACACTGGGAAGGGGATGCCTTACATAATTATTTGATAAGGACAACAGTAAGATGCAACCTGTACTCTAGTGTAAAGCAGGTAACCCAAGGGTGTGAAATAACATCTTAGAGCCAATCCACAAACCAGGACTAGAGTTGAGCTTGGCACAGTAGACAAGGGACAATATCCTGGACAGCACTGGCAAGTTGACTTTTCTGAATTGCCAAGAAAAGGGGGGTAGAAATACCTTCTGCCTTTAACTGATACCTTCTCAGCATGACCTGAGGCATTCCCAACCCAAACAAATAAAGCCAAAGTTTTCAACATTTTGGTAAACAATATAATGCCCTGGTTCAGAGTGCCTTTAGACATCTCCTCTGACTGAGGACCACGTTTCCTAGCAAGTATTGCACAGCAACTTTGCAATAATCTCCAAATCAACTGGCACCTACACACACTGGATTGGCCCCAGGCCAGTGGCCAGGTGGAAAAGATGAATTATCCAGTAGAACAACAGATAGTCAAAACTGTACCAGAGGCCAACATACCTTGGCCCCAGGCCCTACCTTTGGCTTTATAACGGATTTGATAAGACCAAGAACAAAAGAAAATCTGAATCCCTTTGAAATACTGTACAGAAGACCATATAAGCAAAACTAGCAAGGGGAAGATACTGTACAAGTTGGAGAGGGGTATCTCCAGAACCATGTTGTCCAACTAACACAACAGCTGCAGAAAATAAACCAACACATTTTGAGCACATGAGCAAGAGGATGCTCCCCTCCACAAATCCAGCCTGGGGACCAGGTAGACCAGGTAGAAAGCCTCTTATCCCAAAATTAAAAAGGAGTCTATTTAGTACTTTTAATCACTTACACAGCCTTTAAAGCTTAAAGCATTCATCTCTTGGATACATTATTCCAGAATTAAAATGCTTTGCAAAAGGCAAGTGGAGTCCAAAAGTGGACCTCAGAAAGAACAGGAGAAACCAAGATGCATTTCACACCATCATCGTCTTCCCGATACTTCTAATCAGAATTCAAGCCACAGCAGACGACTGTCACTACCATAATGATCTCCTTGGCCTGCAAGATTCTGGTAGATGGAACACTCAAAAATATTCAGGACCTAACTGGCTAAAAGAGATTAAAAAGGTAAAAGCACTTTACACCATTTTAAGGATTAATGACTGAGCAGTTAAAGATTGAGGAAAACCTGACTCCATGCCTGCCTTTCTTGTCCCACCTGAAAGCAGGATCTCTGTGGCTTGTAAATTTGAAACTCACAAACCTCGTTCAGAGAAGATTGCTCGAGTGATCATGCGCATCTGCGACCTTTCTAACAAGCAGTGTGTGAATTCATTTTCATGTGAATCCTATCAGGATTTTTGCGCTATGCAAATTAAAATGGGAGACTATAACCTAGCACAAGATAGTTGTCTTCTTCTGCGGCGCACAGGTGGGGTGGGAGGACCATCATCACACAGAGATCCAGGAATTGAGCCCGCCAGGAATCCGTCCCAACAAATATTGTTTCCAACAGGCAGCTCTTGTGCGACTCGAGTTAGAAATTGTCCTGCTTGTACGCTCAGTACATGGAACAGGTCTCATACAGGATCTGCTTTTGAGAATTGAATTTCACTCTTGGGATATTCCAGGCCATCAGAAATAGTAACCAATCAAGCTGGAGGGGTAGCCAGGAGCACAATCGTCCTATTAGGGTATATCATGTCCAATTTCATGACCATGTGAGGGCAACCCAGATATGCATGGAATCCAGTATCACAGCTGCATCCTCTTATGGGCTGAGGTACTCAGAATACTCAACTATTTGTAGTGGGAACTTCGTAAAGCATCCTTTGTAATACTACCAGGGGCCAGTGTAAGGTTTCTGAAGGTTTCTGAAATGCTTGCCTACAGGCAGGCAATGTATCTGAAGAAACCAGTTACCATGCCTTGGGTACTCGACAAGGAGCGAAACGGAATGGATCACACAACAGACATTTAAAATTAAAATCAAAACAAACAACTTTACATCAGCAAACAACTCCGTAGAACGGGACCCATAAGTGAAATAATATAGTCTTTCACTCTGGGGTAAGACAAACAAATGAACAATTGTTGCCTCTAAATCCACAGTACTCTCTGAAAAAGCTGGAGGTAAAGATACAAGCTAATGTTTCCAAAATTAAACAGCAATACTGCCCACTCATACAGCAAAGCCTAAAAGAATGGGAGCTGTGGATACATTCCCAGACACCAAATGATAGGTGTAGAAAAGACTTAAGGGGATGGTTTGGGTCTGAACTGGGAGTATTAAATTCTATTGATCAAGAAGTCTTACTCAAGAAAGTAAGCACTGTGAGCTCTTATACTGGACAGACACAAACTCCTCTCAGATCAACCCTGCTATCACTTGCCCATACCCAAAGCCTGGCAGCTAACCTATTAAGCACCCTGGCCAACAATACACAGCAGGATTTTCAAGCATTTGGTGGCTTTATGGGAAAACTACAGGGTGACGTTTCTTTAGCATTTCAATGTACACTAGCTCAGCTGTGTGTGGCTACGGTCTGTAATCTCAGGAAAACTTTAAAAAAGGAGAGCTGGGGAAATTGTCACAAGAATAAGCTAAATCATGGCTAAAAATGAAACCACAAAGCAATTTGAAAAAGACTTCCACACTTGGTTGCAATTGGCCAATTTCACATAGAATGAACAGAACCCTGCAGTCTTTTGTATTTTTGCAGTCTTTTGTAGTTTTCAACAAGAAAACTAGAAGCTGGCAAACTGTTCCACAGTTATGGCAGAAGACAGGAGAGAAAGATTGTTTTGGGAACAATGTTTTCAGGACTCTAAAAATAATGTAAAAACTGCTCTGCCACACTCTCAGCTGTTACAGCCCCAAAAAGCACAGGCTGTCTTTGCTCTCAGAGTCACAATTGTGCTGGGATTTCTATCACACCACAGGACAATCCATTTCTGGTTTTCTCCTGGAAATAACTACAGCACTTGTGGGTAGCAAGGCAAACATGTGCCTCTTTTAATGGCCCTTGAAACTGGCCATGTGAAATGAGGTACACAAAGCCAAAGGCCAGCTGAACCTGTGATCTCTGAATGGCTCTCCACATTCTTCCCAGGAAGATGAATGGCAATCACTGTTCTGCCAGGGAAATTGCATCTGCTGGGAATGTGGTGTAGAAAATGTGCTTGCTGCTCCTCTCAGAGCCAAAATTCCTACACGTTTCTTGGAAGTCCTTCTTAGATAAGGACAATGTTCAGCTGAGTGACAGTGAAGCAAAGTGGCAATCCAGGAATAAATGTTCCTGTTCACAACATCCTCCATTCACATGGATGGTTTCTCACTGGCACACAGGAGCAAGGGAGGAACCCAAATGCATCATTGTACACAAAGTCAGACATGTTGAGGGATGAACAGATCTCCCAGGGATATGGAAACCTCCCCTGAAAAGCCAGTCCAGGGAGAGCCTGAGGTGTTTTGTGGTTGCAGGCATGAAGATGCTCAGGAGCTTCCACAGATGCTCAGGATGGTGCCTGGATCTCGCTCTGGCAATGCCAGTGGCTCAGCTGAGAGCTGTGGCAATGATTTACACTGCACTGAGAGGGGCCACAGTCCTGCAAGGGTCTTTCATCAGGAGCAAACAGCAGCCTGGAGGGTGGGGAATGCTGGATCTGTAGCAGGGGCTCATCCTTCACCTTCATGTGGAGCTGCCCTCAAAGTTGCCATGTATCACTTTTTATTTTTCTCCTGTTGGGTATATTTTGGAGCAGCTGTTAGTTTTGGCTTTTTATGGTGATCCTGTGGGAAGCAGCCATTTGCCTGCTGTGATATCCTCACAACTAATACTAACTCCTCATTGCCTTTGGTTTGATTTGGGGTTTTTTATCTGTTTGATTGGTCTGCGTGGGTTTGTTTCTTTGGGTTTTTGTCTGTTTTGGTTTGAGCTTTTTATTTGCTTTTTTATAAATGACTGGTTAAGTTGGCATAGCCAAACTCAAGAAAATGTAAACCAGGCTCAACTTTCCAGAAATTACTTTTGCCTGGGTTTAGCTGCACCCCCAGGCTCAGGATCACCAGTATATTTGCAGGTTTTACTCTGCATCATCAGCCTGTCCAGACTCTGCTTGGTGTTTCAGAAATGGAGAAGACAGTGGACATTGTGCCAAGCTTCCTTTCCAACAGAAAAACCTGGGTCAGCATGACAGAAAAGAAGAAAAAATAAAATAAAATTCACCAGTTAGAACAGAACAAGTGTCCCACCATTTCCCCCTCCACTGTTATTAATTTTGTACAATTTAGAGGCAAACCTGGGTCTAAAGCTTCCATCTCTCCATAGTTCCTGATACTATTTGCTACCCTTCAGCCTTGACATCCCCTGATCTGACTGACTGCTGTCCAGCCGGGGCTGGGGATGCTCAGCCTGGAAAGAGGAGACGCTGGGAGGCCTCACTGTGGCTGTGCAGGACTGGAAGGGTCCCACAGGAAAGAAGGGGACAGAGTGTTCAACAGGGCCTCTGCTGACAGGACAAGGGGGATGGCTTTCAAGTGCAGGAGGCTGATTGAAGCTGGATCTAAGGGAGCTGCTGTTTTACACTGAGGGTGGTGAGGCACCGGCCCAGGCTGGGCACAGAGGCTGTGGGTGCCCCATCCTTGGGAACAGGGCTCCCCCAAGGCCTGGGGGAAGATTGCTCAGCTTGGAACAAGATGATCTTCAGGGTCCCTTCCAAGCCCAACCATCCAGGGATCCCCGCTGCCCACTTCAGTTGGCCCTGGACTCCTGGGAACTGTGATGTCACATCCCCCGTTCCAGGTGGAACTGCCAGCACCCAGCAAAGAGCACAACTCAGCCACTGGCCCTTGTGTCAGCCCACGCTGCACTCTGCTCCTGTCCGCCCCTGCCACCCTTCTTGTCACCTGCTCCCTCCATCAGTCCTGAGAGCTCCCTAGTGCCTGGATTTTGTCATCCACCACTGCAGGATGCTTATGTTTATCCTGAGGAAGGTATGGTGCCATTCCATGGAGGGGGACACCACCAGCTGCCCAGGTGGGGTGCGCCTTGTGTAGGACAGGGACCCCACTCTGAGGTTTTGCCACCTCTGCAGGCTGTCACAGACAGAGAGGAAGAGATGGACGTGGATATCCAGACTCATCCAAAGGAGGACGTGGAAATGGAGGAAGAGACTGGAGAGGAAGAGATGGAGGTGGATATGGATGGGGAAGAAGAAATGGAAGTGGATGTGGATGTGGAAGAGGAGATGGAAGTGGAAATGGAAGAATACATTGAAGACATGGACGTTGATGAGAAAGATGAGGAAGAGGCTGTGATCTTGGCATGAAGACCAATGCCAGCTGCAGGACAGGCATGTGGTCCCCACAGGCAGAGTGGGTCCCCTGCTGCCAGGCTGGAGCTGGGCTGGTCCCTGCTCAGGGACGTGGCACCCCGTGCGCTGGAGTCTGGTGCCATCCGCAGCCTGTCCTGCGCTCGCTCTGGGCCACACGAGCTCCAGCCCAGACCCAGCCAGGCTCAGCTCTGGCAGCAAAGTCCGGCTGTGCCAGCATGTGCCAGCCTGGGGGCACATGGAAGAGCCCTCTGTGCCTGATTGGAGTGACCACGGCACACTTGCTTTTCGTCCAGGACTGATGGACTTTCCGGACAGGGATGCCACCCTTTTGTACATAGGTTTTACAGTTTGTTTTCTTCAGGAATAGGATTTAGGACTTTTTTTTGTCTTCTGCAAATACATTTCATATATTTTTGCTAGATAGGTTCTTCTGTAGATACGTTCCATGGATTGTTGTTGTTACAAATATTCTTACATTGTAAAAGTGTTCTGTATTGTTGCTGTTCTTCTGGTGTTGCCGCTGCTTGGGGCGTGGTGTCCCGGGTCGAGGACGGTTCTGTGGCGGCGCCTCTGCCACACAGGCCAAGCACATGCATACACCAATGTGGTGGACAGTAACTGGCCTTTTTTAACGGTTAGACAAAGTCTTTTATAACAGGGGGCAACGGTCAGTAACAGTAAAAGGGGAGGGGTTCTGCGTGATCTCGCGATATCTCAAGACCTTTCAATATTTCCCCACATTCTGGAAATAAACAAATTTTCTTTTTCACATCCCAGTTCTCTTTGCATTTACTTTGGGCACAGGCAGCATTTGCAAAGTTGTGGTTTCCACTTGCTCCAGGTTTCCAGGGCTGGAGGTCCCTGGAGGAGCTGGCACAGCCACCCCAGGAGTGAGGGTCCCTGTGCACAGAGGGGTCCCACTGACTGAGGTCACCCTCTGCCTGCAGTTTCTCTGGACACACTTGGTAGCTGCAGGGGAAAATCCCAGCATGTCCTGCACCATGGGATCCCATGTTGGAGCAGGGCTGAGCCTGCCTGCTCCTGCAGAGCCTCAGCCATGGCTCTTCCCTGGGCAGCCCCAGGGCTAATGAGGGTGCACTGCAACCCCTGTTCCTGAGCACCCAGAGGGGCTGGAGCAGCCTGCAGAGCCTCAGCCCTACATGGACCAAGATTGCCCTTGGAAACCCCCTCTGTCCCCAGACTCTGGTACAAGCACAACAGGAATTGATCCTCCCAGTTAAAGGTGTTAATTGGCAAATATTTGTCCCTGGGACATTCTAGTACAGACACAACATACCTGCAGCACTGCATCCTAAACTCCTCGTTTACCATTGGAACTACTTTGATTTTTTCTAGATCTTGAACTCTAAAACTCGAAACTTTCCTCCACTTCAACTTTCCTCCCCGTGTCTCTGCTATAAACTAGAAATCCGCAGTCTCGCTTCTAGCACCTGAGTTTGGAAGCCCTTTCCAAGGTCTCAGCTCAACTGCTGTGTTTAATTCTAAGCTTTGCCGACAAGACCAAAGGTCTGAGATTTCCCTGCATTTGGCTTTCCAACAACACTGATGCTCTTAGTTGCAGAGTGCCCGGGATCCGTCTTGCCAGTCAGCTCTGGCAGGAGGGAGGCAGCTGCCAGGGGGCTGCTTGTGGCCTCTGACAGCCCATTGCTCAGGGCTTGCCAGCGCCCCAGCCCCTCAGGCCCTGCCCCAGCCCGGCCAAGCTGCCCGGCAGCAGCGCCACAGCCCCACAGCAGCTCCAGAGGAGCCCCACCCAGAGGCACCTGGGAGCCCTCGGCAAGGCAGCCAGCAGCACACGGGCGGGAGGAGACGGATGGCGCTTCCTGCCTGGCACAGGGCTTGTGGCCATCTCCAGGCACCGCTCTGGCAGGGATCCCCGCAGCTGCCCAGCCGCTCTGTGCGCAGCACAAAGGCTTCAGCAGAACCACCAAAGGCCAAGGGGCTTCTGGCCATTTTCCCTGCAGCACTGCACGCTGGGGCAGCTGGCTGAGCACAAGCACCCTTTTCCCCCTCCTCCCCTATGCCCTGCGGACCCTGGGCAGCAAAAGAAAGATCTTGGGAGTCTGTGTATTATAACATAGTCTACATTTACATTGTAAAGGAAAAGAAAAAAAATGAAAAGAACATGCTTGAAGAAAAAGACTCAGGTGGCCCCAGCAAAAAGAGCTTCTGGGATCAGCTCTCCTCAGAGCTCCAGCAGGGCAGGCAGCCGAGCCGTGAGAGACGAGGCCATGTCTTCCACGCCCTGCGCAGGTGATTTTGGAGCCACTGGAAGCTGGAGATGGGAGCCCGCTCTCCTGCCTTGAGGATGCACAGTGTTTGAATTGCCAGGCTTCCGACGGCGAGGCTGATGTCATTTGTTTTGTCTTCAAGGGCTGCAAGAGAGAGGAAGAGCGGCACGGTCAGAAGCTGGAGCTGCGGGGAGCTGAGGAGAGCTGCCTGCCAGGGCCATCGCAGCTGGGTTTTGCCATGGCCAGGAGGGAGCAGGGAGCAAGGGGATCAGCCCGAAGCTGCTGGCCAAGAATGGGCCACGAGGCCCTGAAATCTCAGGGTGCTCTGGCCCCGGGAGCAGAGCCCTCCGCAGCCGGGGCAGGGCTTGCAGCTGTCCCCGGCAGCCCCCGCTGTCAGCCCGCTGGCCTCACTCACCAGTGCAGATCAGCTGCAGCTCTTGCTGCTGCCCCTCAGGTGCCGCCCGGCCATGCCTGTGAACACAGAGCCTGTCAGGGCCCCAGCGGCACAGCTCCCTGCCGGCGGCGCTGCCGGCGCTGCGGCCACACGGGCTGCTGGCCCGGCAGGGCTCAGCCCGGCCCTTGCCGCACGCTGCCGCCCCAGGGCACGGCTGCCAGAGGGCGGCAGCAGCAATGCCCAGGCCGGGCGGGGCTCCACGGCGCCGGGCCCGGCTGGCGCTGCCGGGGCAGCAGGCGGGGCTGGGTCCGAGCTGCGGCGGGCCGGGCCGGGGAGGGAGCCCGGGCTCGTGACTCACCCATGAACCTGATGGCCGCCTCTCGCAAGGGCTCCTGTGGGCTCCGCAGGTAGCGCAGGGCCCGGCGCAGGTGCTCGGACGCTCTGTTCCTGTCCTCTGCCAGCTGCAGAGAGCGGCAGGAGGGAAGGGTTGGCGCGGGCTCCGCCCCTGGGCCGGGCGCTGCCTGCGCCCAGCCCCGGCCTCTGGCTGCAGCAGTGGGCAGGGGCACAGCTGCTTGGCCCCGCACACTGAGCACCGCCCTCAGGGGCCTTCTCCAGGCTGAGCCTGTGGCTTCCAGGCCCTCCTTACCAGGCACTTGCTGAACTTCCACAGTTTCTGCTCCTTCAGCAGCTTTTTGAGATCCCTCCTCTTCATGAACTTGACCGCATAAAGCAGTGTTTCCCGAGAAGCCTGGAGAGCGGCAGAGACATGGAGATGGCCCCACAGCCCAGGGCACGGGACCCGCCTCCCCGTGCCATGGCCTGGAGGAGGCTGCGGTCCAGCAGGCGCAGGGCAGGAGGCAGCCCAGCCCCCTGCAAGGGGGACAGCAGCAGCCCACCAGTCCTCACCTCTGCCACACGCTGATTCTCATCATTGCAGTGGAAGAAGAGTGGAAGCAGGCTCTGTTGCACAGGGCTTTCCAAAGGTTTTTCTCTCTCTTCCAAGTACTCCATCATGTCTCGGAAGAGTTTGATGGAGAGCAGCTGTACCTGGCTATTATCCTGTATGAAAAAAAAGGAAAAAATACCTCAGCATTGGCTCCTCCAGGGCCCCCTGGGCACAGGGCTGGAAATGCACAGGGCACACAGTTTCCAGGCAGCAGCCAGTGGCTGTAGCTGGGGGCACAGAGCCTTACGTGGTCAAAGAGTTGCAGGAGTGCCTCAGCCAGCTGCAGGGCAATGGGGGTTGCCATCAGAATGTGTTTGTGCAGGAGTATAAAGCTGAGTGTGATGAGTGTCATCCCAGCTATCTCTGCATCATTGTCCCCCAGGAGGTCCATGAGGCTTTCGGTCAAGCTCCACATTCTTTCGGCCTGTGCGGAACACAAGTCTGTGAAAGGCCAGCCTGCTGCTGCAGGGCCCAGAGGCCAAAGGCCTGTCCCGAAGCACTGGGGCAGCTGAAGTGGGAGGCAGGAGAGCTGGGAGCAGCTGCCCCAGCGCCCCAAGCCCAGGCAAGGCCAAGCCACTGCGTTCTCAGCACAGCTTCAGCCACCGCCCCCTTCTCACCATTGAGGGATCGTCAATGAGCTCGAGAAGGGCCCTGAGCGCCAGGCGACGCCTCTCCCTGCACTCGCTCTGCAGGTACCGTGAAGAGACCTTCACAACACTGTCACCACATTCACTCGGGTCCAGGCACTCGAGGACCTGAAAGGCACAGGGCAGTGACAGGGAGCCGGCCGGCAGGAGCCCGGAGCCGCACAGGGCTGGGCCCAGGCAGCAGCAGCAGCAGCGGCAGCAGCAGCAGCAGCAGCAGCAGCAGCAGCAGCAGCAGCAGCAGCAGCAGCAGCACAGGGCGCGGGCACCGTCCCAGGTGGCTGCGGCGACGAGAGGGCAGAGAGCTGGGAGGCAGCTCAGCCAGGTAGCGCTGGACACCCGGCTCACCTCCACAAGGAATGCCAGGGCGGGCAGATCCCAGTGTGGCTCCTGTGTGCTGAGCAGCCAGAGGAGGTGGAGTGCAATACTGGAACACAACCGAAGACAAGCATGGCGCATCTCCCTAGGAGGGCGAAAAAGGGACCAGGAAGCTGAGGAAATCTCTCCAAGGACAGGCTCACAGAGCCTGGTGGTCTTTCACCACCGTCCTGCAAGGGGCCCTGGGCCCTTAAGGAGGTGTCTCCTGCTGCGCTCTCTCCCCTCCAAACCTTTTCCAGTCTGCTTGGCCGTCCCTCAGTGTGTCCTTAGGCATCCCTCAGTGTGTCCCAGGGCCTCGGGGTATGTGTGGGACAGCTCGAGCACAAAGCACAAATGCCGGGAGCAATGGGGACAAGGGGAATCTCACCTGGCCAGCAGACCCACGGCATAGTGGCGGGTGTCAGCACAGAGCAGCGTGTCCCAGCCACGTTTGCGTTCCACTGACACGACCACATCCTTGTACTGCTTTTGGCAGAGCAGGGACTTCAGGGTCTGCACTGCAAACCTGTGTGCACAGCAGAGGCCAGGTCACACTGGCAGCACTGGCTCCTTGGCAGGCCACGTGGCAGGGACAGGAGGAGTGGGATGGAGCACCTGTTGGGGCTGATGGCAAGGCCGTGCTCTTCCAAGCATTCCTTCCAGAAGGTTTGGACCTCCTCTGGCATCTCCTCTGTGCTGAAGAACACTTGGAAGAGCAGATGCACAAATAGGCGGGGGAAATACAGCCTCACCACACGTGGGACAGGGGGCTCCTGGAGGATCTTCCACATCACCACGGTTGCCTGCAAAGAACAAAGCCCCCCGAGACAGCGCTCAGTGCCCAGGCGTCCGTGTGGCAGGGCCCGAGCGTGGCAGGGAGAGGCCCGGAGAGAGGCAGGGGGAGCACGGGGCCTGCTGGGCCTGAAGCTGGCTCTGGGCCAGGTTTCAGGCCAGCGCCTGAGGCAGGCAGATGCAGTGGGGGAAGGAGGATGGAGAGCTCTGGAGAGGCGGCCTTGGGGCCAGCAAAGGCCACTTGCAGAAACTCACAGCCAGGCCAAAGACAGCCCTTTGGTCCCCATCGGAGGTGCACGTGCTGTGCTCTGGCCAGCTCCCCAGCACATCCAGGAGGATCAGCTGCACTGGCTCTGCAGTCCTGGACGAGCACATGATGGTCTTCCACATGGCCATGGCAGCTCTGCGGGGTCAGAGCTCTGTCTCAGGTGGGGTCTCAGACACAGCAGCGGGGGGAGCTGAGCTGGCTGCCAGTTCTGCCTCTGCCCACTGGCCCTGGCCAGCAGCAGCCAGGCAGCCCAGGCCTGTGGGGACAGAGCCCTGAGGGGCAGGGAGGGAGCATGGCAGCAGGCTCAGGGGCCGACGTGCCAGGGCTGGGAAAGGCAGCAGCCAGAGGGCCCTGGAAGTCTCTGTTGCTCAGACACCTGCAGCAGGCTGTACAGGGAGGCCTGAGCCCTCTGGGCAGGTGGGCCCCATACCTGTCACAGGACGGGGCCACACGCAGGAGCGTCACGACTGTGTCAGCCGGGTGTGCTTTGGTGAGTTTCAGCAGGGCCTTGTCCAGCCTGTGCTCGGCAGAATCATTGGCCAGGAGCCACTGGTGGATGAACCTCACCATGGCGGGCACCTGGAGAAGGCACGGGGAGACTTGGAAAGCTGCCAGAGGGAGCAATGTCCCCAGGGTCCCCAGAGAAGTACTTCCCTTCCCAGCACACTGCCATGACCTCAAAGGCTCCCAGGGAGCAGCAGGCGTGGCTGGGAAAGCCACGTGACTCATGGGGGAATGGAAGCCTGGCCCCAGGCTGCTTACTTGTTCTGGCCTGGCAACACCCTTCTCCAGGAGCAAATCCAGCAGGGCGGCACTGGTCTCATGATGGAGGAGCTCTGAGTGAGCTCTGGGCCCAGTGCCCATGGTGCTGGTCTCTTCCTGCTGAATGCTCCGGATGAAGTCGCAAACAAACTGTAGGAGAAGGGCAGGAAGCCGGGGATGTTGCATGGAGTGCTGCACACACGGTGCTGGGCTGAGCAGGGACAGCAGGCCCAGCCCAGCTGGGGGTGGCTGCAGGTACCTGCGCTGTTCTGCGGAAGAGGCCATGGCTGGATTCCTGCTCTTGTGTGCGCTCCAGGGCTGCATCTGGCAAAGAGCGAGCGCAGCCAGAGCTGAGGGGCTGCGGGAGAGGCCAGAGAAAACAGCCCAGCCCTGCGTCCCCCAGGCTGGGAGAACCCCGGGATGCCCCAGGGGATGGAGCACGGCCACTGCGGGGTGTCTGCCCGGGCCCTCTTCCGTCCTGTCTGTGGGCATTTCCCCAAGGGATGGGATGGCATGGGATGGGGTGGGATGGGATGGGTGGGATGGCATGGGATGTGGTGGGATGGGATGGCATGGGATGGATGGGATGGCATTACATGGGGTCAAGCTGTCTGCAGGCTCCAGCCCTGCAGCCCAGCTCTGCCACTCACCCTCCTGGGGTGGATGGAATGGCACCACCTCCTCAGTCCCGTGTGCTGGGGCAGCTCCAGGGCCTTCTTCCTCCTCCTCCTCCTCCAGCCAGGCCATCTTGGGCACTCTCGGGGGTCTCTGCTCCATGTCTCTGACTGGAGCGACTTGCATGAGAGGTGCCCTGGGAAAGCTCTGGGGCACCAAGTCCCACGCTCTGCCCTTGAGTGCAGCTGCAGAATAGAAGCCTTGCAAGGCCACGGGTCACCGAGTTCTGTGCGCTGGCCTCGAGCTCAGCTGCAGGAAAAAGGCTGCGGAAAAGCTCGGGCTCAGACAGGAATGAGCGTGCTGTGTGGGGGCTCCTCACAGCACTGCTCTGTCCCGTTGTGCCCCGTTGCGTGCTCCCAGCTCCCGGGCAAGCTTCTATTTCCCACGTGTCACAAAGGGGCCTTGGACACCGGGTTCCGTTCCATGGCACGGTGACCGTGCTGCAGCGTGCCAGCCAGGGCCCTTGCACACACTGCCGCCTGCCCTGGGGCCGCCCCCAGCCCAGCCAAAGTGGCCCAGGCTGGAAGGAATGCCTGGCCCCAGGTGTCTAAGGCAGCCCCAGAGGATCTTTAGGAAGGGCTCAGAGCATCAGCAAACGCCACCCAGCTCTGCAGGCTTTCAGTCCTATCCCCATATCTTTCCCTGAGAGCATTTGAATTTCTAAATTAGAATCCTTTGAGGGCTGGGGATTTACATTTTGCCTTTCAGAGAAGGCTTCTGCCTTCCTTAGCAGACACCTCTCTCTTCAAACCAAGACAAGTGTTCATTATCTTGCAGATGCGCAGTTGCTGGGCAGCCCCCTTTTACACCAGGCACCTGGAGAACCATTCCCAGCCACTGGGAAAATCCTAGCTGCTCCATTCACCCATAGATGAGGTCTCCAAATTTGCCCCAAAAGTGGCTCCAGCTTTTATAGGCCAAAAAGAGCAAGTCCAAGTGACTTGATAATATTTTTAGCCCAGAAAGCCCTGCTGCTGATGGCACACTTCACAATCAGCAGGGGACACAGCTAGGCCAAAGCCCAGACCTCTGCTGGGAGCCTTTCTCCTCAAACACCCTTCAAACAAGCCTCCATGCAAGTCAGTTGGGAAAGTTGCTTCAAAGGAGACATTGCTGGCACATAACTACACAGGGTTATGGGAAAGATTCTAAAGCAGCCGCTCTGGAGTCAAAGAGCCAGCAGCACTAAGAGTCCCTCTCATCTATTTGTAGCTAAATCACACTTTGGGCGAGTTGAAGGAGTTTGGAAGGAGCTAGAGAGTGGACCTCTGATTTTTTTAGATGATGCCATTGCTTTTTCTTCTCTTCTGCAGAGACAGGACGGGTGAGTTAGGCTCCCATCTCCAGCGCACGGCTCACAGGGCCGCAAGACTTGTAGTTGCAAGAGCTTTGAAGGATTTCTTGGCCAAGAAGACACGGCCAACAAGGATATTTCTGTTTTGGACCCAATCCTTCAAGATTTCCTCTTAGGGACTCATGCTCTCGGGGTCTCTAGCTGCTCATAGTGACCCCGAGATAAGTTAGAAAGTCTCTTTTCCCAGCCCGGTGGTGGAAGAAGGAGTCAGAGCTCTTCATTTCTCGGTCTCAAGGTTGTTCATTGTATCTTATCTATAAAATTCTTTCTCCTGTCCTGCCGAGGTCCGCTCAGGAAGACAGTATAAGGCACTCTGCCTCCCCCAGGGCGGTGTTATCTTTTTATACTAAAACCAACTACCTGTACAATATTTACAGTGACTTTCCAATGCCTATCATCTATGTTAGACAGTGAGCTTCTACTCTAAACCAATTGAAAAGTGCCAACATCACAGCAGAAGACGGAGGCCAAGAAGAAGAAGGAGAAAGGCTGGACATGCCCAGATTCCTCCATCTTGCCCCCTGAAGCCCCATTCTAAAAACCCCCCAAATCTAGTTTTCCACTCTGTGCTAAATTCACTATCATTTTGTGGCTTGCCATTCTTCATACAAGGTTGGGAATTGTTTTTTCCAAGGGCTAAATCAAAGGCACAGGGGTCTTGGGCTCTATGCCAAGGTCTCTGAGCCCTCTGACAGGGTCTCGAGTCCTGCAGGGCAGCCCAAGGAATTTCCTGGGTTCCCACATCATGCTACAGTGGAAGCTTCCTTAGCCAATCATGCCATGATGCAACAAACCTACAGCACTGCATCCTAAACTTCTTGTTTACCATTGGAACCACTTTGATTTTTCCTAGATCTTGAACTCTAAAACTCTAAACTTTCCTCCACTTCAACTTTCCTCCCCGTGTCTCTGCTATAAACTAGAAATCTGCATTCTCGCTTCTAGCACCTGAGTTTGGAAGTCCTTTCCAAGGTCTCAGCTCAAATGCTGTGTTTAATTCTAAGCTTTGCCGACAAGACCAAAGGTCTGAGATTTCCCTGCATTTGGGTTTCCAACAACACTGATGCTCTTAGTTGCAGAGTGCCCGGGATTATACAATATTAAAGCAATAACTAAATAGCTAAAACCGCTTGATTTTAAATGTATAGCCACATATGGTTCACATATGGTTGCTTGGCTTGCAGGAGTCGTATAGTGCTTTGGGAATTCCATGGTAAAGAAAAGTTCACCTAAGAGGTCACAGAGGAGAGCTGTAATAACAATCCCTAAACTCACAAGAATTGCTTAGGCTTGCAGGAATCGTAGAGTGTTCTGAAAATTCCACTGTATAGGTATGCCTTAGAAGGAAAAGTTCACTCAGCGGTTAAAAGAGGAAGACCTGGAGCCTTCATCCCACGACCACCAGAAGGCAGAAAAAGACCCCCTAGCAACTGAACGAGCAAGCGCAAAAGACAGACCACATCATCCCTGGACCCGGGAGAAAAAGGCAATAAAAGGTGGACTTTGGGGATAGGAACGGTGCGAGCCTAGAGGAGCGGAGACTCCCGGCCGCCCAGCACTGAACTTTGCTTATTCTTGCTTGCATAATAATAATAATAATAATAATAATAATAAATTTATAATTGTATGATCCTTGAATCCAGTGAATTCATTCATCACCCTTCCTTCCTTCCTTCCTTCCTTCCTTCCTTCCTTCCTTCCTTCCTTCCTTCCTTCCTTCCTTCCTTCCTTCCTTCCTTCCTTCCTTCCTTCCTTCCTTCCTTCCTTCCTTCCTTCCTTCCTTCCTTCCTTCCTTCCTTCCTTCCTTCCTTCCTTCCTTCCTTCCTTCCTTCCTTCCTTCCTCCCTCCCTCCCTCCCTCCCTCCCTCCCTCCCTTCCTCCCTCCCTCCCTCCCTCCCTCCATCTTTTAAGTGATGTTGGCATTTTTAGATTAGAGTAAAAACTCACTGTCTAATATAGGTGATAAGTATTGAGAAGTTATTGTAAATAGTGTACACGTAATTTTTAGTACAAAAAGATACCACCACAGAGTTCCCCATGGTCCCTCACAGGCCCCTCATGGCTCCCTCACAGTTGCCCAAGACCCCTCACAGCCCCTCACTGTGGATGCCATGGCACAGAGAGAGAGAAACAGCAAGTGTTTCTCACAGCAGCTTGTGAGAATTATTAGCAAGTTGTAAGAATGTGAGAACTTCAGTATAAACAATCTGCAGGTGGTGTTCTTCTACTTCGTCTTTCTCTTCTTCTCAAGGACGGTGTATAAAGAATGTTTTTTTAACTAGCCAATCAGAATATATCGTATGACTCTATAAAACCCGCACGGTTCTCTTGAATTAAACCTTCTTTTAGTCTTTCTGCAATACTGCCTCCTGCCTGTTCCTGTGTCATTCTGGGCGCAAGAGTGACACCTCACGGCCCTTCATGGTCCCTCAGGGCCCCTCACAGCTCAAGGCTCTTCACGGCCCCTGAGCCGCCTCCGGCCCCGCCATTGGCGCCGCTCTTGGCTGCTCGCCAATGGCGGCCCGAGTCTGCAGTGACGTCACCGCTCGCCGGGCAGAGGAAGGCCTGGGGCTGAGGTGCCCCCGGCTGGCCGGGAATGGGGTCCGGGGGTCCCCGGGCTCATGGAAACGGAGGATCCAGGGGCTGGGAGAGGAGGATACCCGGGAATGGGGGGTGCAGGGGGTGTCGGGGCAGAATAAGGGGGTGCAGGGGGTCCTGCAGCTGGGGAAGGCGATGCGAAGGGTCCCAGTGGCCAGGAATGGGCATTCAAGGGGGTCCCCGGGGGGCTCCCCAAAGCCCCTCCCAGGGGGCAGCAGGAGCTGGCTCAGGAGCTCTGGGCAGAGAAAAGGGGGTGACCCCGGCTTGGGGGGGACATGGGGGACTCACACACGCTCCCGGGGGGACACGACCCCCGGGGACCCCCCCTCACCTTGTCCCGCAGGGGAGGCCGAGCCCCAGCCCAGGCAGACGAAGCCCCCGAGCCCCGGCAGCATCTTGGGGGGCGTGCGGGGCCGGGAGGGGCAGGATCCGGGAAAGGGCGGCGGCTGCCGGGTTCCGCGGCTGCCTGGAAACCACGAAGGCGGCGGCAGCGTCTGTGACAGCGGCGCGGCCTCAGTTGCCTGAGAACGCGGCCCTGGCTGCTTGTGCGCAGCCTGGGCTCCTGCAGGCGGCTTCACTGGGCGATTCGCCAGGGGAATTGTTCGCGGAGCATTGGCCTCTGCAAGGAGTTCATCAGCGTGCAGAGCATTGGCCTCTGAAGAAAGTTCCTGAATTTCCTTTGGAGGTAAAGATTGACTCAAGTTGAACTTTTTGGTTTTGTCTCATCTGCACTCTGAGAGAGAATGCCAAAGGGAAATACAGGATAATGGGATAATGCCCGTCTTCTGGTGCAGCAGTTCAGTGGTCTGCACTGCCACAGACATGCTTTATGAAAAATCCTTTGGGTTTTTTCTCCTGAGAAGCTGAGAGAGCTCAGGAACAAAATGTAAACAATGGTTATCTGCTGCTGTGGAATGCAACAGGTGCATCTGTGATTGGTCTCCTAGAGTTGTTTCTAATTAATGGCCACTCACAGTCAGCTGGCTTGGACTCTCTGTCTGAGACACAAGCGTTTGTTATTCATTCTTTCTTTTTCTATTCTTAGCTAGCCTTCTGATGAAATCCTTTCTTCTATTCTTTTAGTATAATTTTAATAGAATATATATCATAAAATAATAAATCAAGAGTCAGATCCTCATCTCTTCCCTCATCCTAAGACCCCTGGGAACACCACCACAATGCACAGCTGAGTGGATGAACAATATATGCTCTACTGATTGTGCTTTTTTTTTTTTTTTTTTTGCACTGAAGGAATGCAACATTTTCTAAATGTACTGGTCTATACTTTTTTTTCCCGTCTAGTGGTTGCTTAAAGTGCTTAAAGGTGAATGAGCTCTGTTGAAGTTTCATCAAGTTTCAGTGGGTTGTTATCATGTGGTTATTACAATTATTAGGGAGAGGCCTGTGAATTGAGGGGCAAATGAGACCATATGCCAAAATCAATAGTCTGGATTTTATGTAACAGTAAATGTGAGGAAGAGAGAGAGAAAGGAAAAGAAAAAGAAGCGAGGGGGTGGCGGGGAGTGATGGGGGTTTGGGAAGAAGGGGAAGAAAGAGAGTGACAGATGAAGTGAAAAACATCACCATTCCATGGATCCCATTGGCATACCATAAAATCCTCTTCTGGTCTTCTCTGTGGTGAGGTCTCCCAAAACATAAGACTCCAATGGATTCCTGCAGATTTGGGCAAGGTGGGACCTCCCAGGTGCCTCCCTGGGGTGGGGCAAGTTGGACTCTGTCTATTGCTATTTTCAAAAATTATAAAATCTTTATCATCTGTCTGTCCTTTGAGTCTGCCATCAATTGGCTTCTGGATTTTCAGATCTGTTGTGTTGCTTTGCGTGCCCTGCAGTCGTCTGGTGCAAGGCCTCAGGAATGGGTCTGGGGGCACTGTGGAGGTCTTTGATGGGAGGTTTGTGTGCAAACCTGGCCTCAGCAGACGAGTCTGTGGCTATGACTTGCCCACCTTGAAGGCAGACAGAGCTGATTTTCAGGACAGCTGCTGGGTTTGGCTTTGTTGTGGATAGGTTTTTCTCTGCAGCCTTGTTTACTTCTCCCCAGGCCTGAGATAATGGGACAATAGTGTCACCTTTGTCTTGTCTCAAGTTCCCTTCGGCAGCTTAACTCACAGTGCCAAGTTCCAGTCCAGAGGCATTTTCAGGGAAGGATGGGCTTGGGTGGTCGCAGCCTCTTTATACAGTTTTGTCCCAATGGGCAGAAAGTCCTTTATAATAATTTTTAAGCCATTAGCCATAACATTCCAGTCTCTCCCAAGTCCTGTGAGGAGCAGCTGAGAGATCAGGGGTGCTTTAGCCTAAAGAAAAGGATATCCACTCTAGCTATTTTGAAGTAATATTTAGGCTGCAGCTTTGTCTGTTCTAACTATTCTTAATGTTCAGATTTTTAGCTCCAGGTTTCAGTATGATCCATCTTTGAATTGCACAAGGCAGCCCTATAGTTCAAATAAAGTCCAACTAGAGGCCTAACATACTAGCTACTTAGACCAAACAAGCACTTAGCTACTTTCAAATCATACAAGATTTTTAGCACCAGTATATGCCTTGAATCTGCCATGAATTGGGTTCTGGATTTTCAGAGTTCATTGTTGCTTCTTCCAGTTTTGTTGAGGCATTGTCACTCATCTGGGGATCCTGCCTTCAAAATGGCTTCTGGATTCCCAAAGAAGACCTCGACACCTCGTCTTTTGTCCAGGGAAAGACTGACATCTTTCACTGTAAGTACCCAGTGGGCTGTGTTAAGGCTGCAAACTGCCCTGGTGTCCCTGCTCTCCCTGCCCCTGCTTTAGTGCAAGCAAGAAAATGCTTTAAGTAGGTAATAAGCAGAAATATTATAGTAAGGCTACGAAATGCAAGTAATAAACAACACAAATATGAAGGTTTCTTTTGAGATGAACTGAGAGGGAGAATTGTGGGAATCCACAAAATCAGAGGGTTTTGGGAAAGCTGCAAAAGGCAAGCCTCAGATACAGTAGAACTGTGATTAGAGCTAAGCAGCTGCCATGAGATAGGCCAGCAGAAAAATTATTTAAAAAGTAGAAAAGCAAGGACAAATAGAACAATGGTCTGTGTATTAAGGCTTGTCTAGAATAACTCCCTAAGCCACAGAAAAGTTTATCTAGCAAGATATTAGGAGGGTTAAGGCTTAATAATGGAACTCTGTGCATTGTGCTTTAAGGCTTACAAGCCGGTATTGTATTCAAAATAAGCAAGCATTGTTTTAACCAAAGGTGCGTGTGCTTATAGTGGTTGGATAGAACTACTGTCAATGTGCTGTTGCTTTATGTGATTGGTCAAGAAACTTATAAAGGAAGTTGTAACATTAAGTTCTTGGTCTGCTGCCTGGGATGTGAGCTGCTGGCATCTTCCCATTGTCATAACCATGTAATGAGAGCGATGCTGGAAAATAAAACAGCTCAAGGCAGTTCCACAGCAGCCCTGTCCCGTTTGTGATTTGTAAATAGCTGGCTTCTCTTGAAAGCTCTGGATTGGTAGGAATCTTGAGGGCTGCACAGTTCTTACCTGCTCCCTGGAGCCAGGGCCACAAATGTCCCTTGGTGTCTGGAGCTCACTTGACTGAAGATGCCCCACTGCTTAGGCTCTGTCCAGGAGATCCCTCTGTTTTCTTCTCTGCAGGGGTCTGTGAGCCCAGAGAGAGAAAACAAATGCTAATTAACAGAGAGAACTACAACTTGGACACATTCCTGTGCTCCTCACTCTTGGTACAACGTTCCCTTCTTGCCTCTCTTGGACTCACCCAGCAGTGATATCTCCTTGCTGTGAGTTCTCAGTGCTGTACAGGGATGGAGTCAGGGCAGTTCTGAGAGCTCGTCCCCACTCTCTGAAAAGGTCACTGCCTCAATCCAATGAACCTAAAGAGGAAAGAAATGCCCAAAGAGCAGAAATCCCCAACCATGTCACATGCAATCACGGAGAAGCTGATGGGACAGAGCCATGTGGTTGGAGTATGTGTATTGCACTCTGTATTGTTAAATTATTGGTGCTGAGTATTTCAGCAAGCAACTTCCAGGGCTCCCAGGACTGTCCTGGACAATGTGATCACAAATTGTTCACCAGTGCCACTTGTTCAAGAAAAGCCTTTCTGAACAAGCCCAACTCTGAGGCTCTGTCTGGTTTATTTTTGCCTTTCAGCTGCTTCCCTCGAAGTTTCTCACCATGAAGAAGAAGGCCAGCACTGGTGGGATTTTTCTACCCAGAATTGGCCCATGTGTAGAGCTGGGGAAGACTGGTCCAAAGGTAGCCTTTTCCTGCTCTTCTCCTTTCTGTTTGATGGGAAGTTGGAAGAGGGTGTGTGCTTGTGACAGGCTTGCCTCCAGCAAAAGACCTCAGTGTGCAGGTGCTGTTGTCATTGCAAGCTGCTGTTAGAGGTGGGCTGGGAGTCCTGATCTGCACTCAGCCAACACAAATAAGCTCTGCTGAAGCTGCCTAAGTGTAGCTGCCATTGCTGAAACAATGGGGGGAAGGCTGGGGACACAAAGGCACCACATTGCCATGTGCCATTCTCCTGCTGAAGGACCCGCCTCTTGCTTTGGTGTGGTCACCATCAAATGCTCGGGGTCACAGGATTCCCTCTGGAGTGGCAGCGTTGGCCTTGGAAGGCCGAGGATCTGCAGGAATGACTTCAGCTTTAACAAAACAAATTGCCTTTATGCTTTGGGCTGGAACAATGTGTTGGAGCCTGAGGGGGTGTTAGATTTTGCAGGCTGCCAGATGTACAGGGGAGTGGCCCTTGGCAGAGGGGAATGGATGTGCTTTATCTGGATCAGTGCCTTCTTAGAGGTGTGTTTGAAGCTGCTTTTCTGGCAGGACTGGCTCAGTAGAAAGCACAGTCCCAACGGGTCGGTGACTGAGGTGGGCTGTTGTTATGAAGGAGGTCCCTATGTGTCTAATTTAATAAACCAACATTAGAATTGAGCAGCAATTTTAATTGAGCAGCAATTTTATATGAAATCATGCAATCAAATAGAATCAAGCAGATAGAAAATAATTTGGCAGTGGTTTGGATAAAGCATAAGCAAAACCAGTCAGGATACAGGGGGGGTTTTCTCACCCTGCCTCCCATTCAAAAGATAAAGAATCCAAACACAACTTCTAGACTAGATGCTAATACATATTCATCAATAATTTCCTGTCAATGTCCTCCTATTTTTGATTCTTGAAATCTATGTCACTGTACTGCACAGTGCATGCTCTGCTTGTTTCTAAGGGGTCTTTTGGTTTTGGTGGTCACTTCCCACAAAGGCTTCTCCTCATCATCACTGTCCTTTGAACAACCCCACAAGCTGCACATGCACCCCAAGTCTTGTGTTATAGAAGCCAGCCTTATATTCCAAAAAGAAGCCTTATTATTTCATCGATACCTTGAATCATCCCAATTTTGTCCATTTCAAGGCCGATTCTTTAATTATCCTGAGGCCTATTGCCTTTTGGGATGTTACTTATCTCAAACTACATCCTGCATCCTGTTTTCTCATGAACATCTTAAAACATCTGTTTTGTGACACTAATTCCATATCCTTTTTCTCTCTTACTTTTTAACAAATATTTTCTAAAATATTTAAAATATAGTTACAAGTGTTAGCACGAATCAGATTCATCTATCACACTGTTGAGCAAGAAATGGCAGTAAGAGCCATGTAAGACACTGGTTAAGGATTGCCCAGACAAAGCAGGGGAGAGTTTTCTCTAAGCAATGCCTCTGCTCCAGAATCATTTGCTGTTGTTTTGGGCCCGTGGGTCCGCCTCGGCGGCGGCGGTGGTCCCCGGCCTGCGTTGTTGAAGCCGTCGCCCTTCCTCGGCCTTAAGCCGGGGACCCGCGTTGTGGCGGGCAGAATTTTTTGGCCTAGTTTTTGTTCTTTTTTTACGGGCCTGGCACCTGACGGAGAGCCCCCCCGGGCTGGTCTCCTGGGCGAGGCGGCGGCGCCTCGCCTACCTCGGTCGTGGCCGGATCGACTGAGCTGCTTATGCCGAGTGGGGCCGGGTTTGCCGCGCCGGGTCCATTGCTTTTTGTTGAGGCGGGTGGAGTTGGGGGGCGCCCGCCAGGCCTCCGCGGGCCTTTTTATTTTTCTCTTGTGGCCCTAAGCCGCGGCACCAAGAAGCGTTGCGACGAAGGCACGAGTGGGATGCTGGTGGGTCCGTCGTGGGGGGGTAGTGAGGCCCCCCGTCCCCCCCCCCGCCCCGGGTCCCCGGCCCCGCAGCCCCCATGGCTAGCACGGGTTGTTGCAAACGTGCGTCCGTGTGCCTTTTTTGTCCTGCCGTCCCCCGGCTTTTTTTTCCAGAAGGGAAAGCCAACCACCACGAGGCCAGGTGAAAGCTGGTGGCCCGTGGCACCAAGTTGGTGGAACTTTTTCTCGCACGCTCGGCCGGTTTCCCTGGGCCGGAAGGGGTGGGAGGGCCGCTGAATCCCCTCCTGGCCTGGCAGGGGCCGGTCCAGTCCCGCTGTTGCCTAGCCGATAGGGAAGCCGTTGTTGGCCGCGGACGGGTGGCGGCACCCCCCGCGCTCCTCTGCTGCCGCGAGCGATGCGATCCACAGGTGGGCTGGGCGGCTGTCGCCATTGTCCCAGGACCGTGGCTGTGGGGCCCTGGTCACCGTTGGTGCAGCTCCTTCCCAGAGCCGCGCCTGATCGATGTGGCTTTTCAGGTGGCGTCGGAGAGGGCCCCCGGCGGGCCGGCTCTCCTTCCAAGGCTTCTTTGTCACGGGGAAGCAACGGCGGGGGGGGTCCGGTGCTCGGGCAGGGCAGTGTCCTTTCCAATTCACTTTCCGTCGCAGGCGAGGTGTCGCCCCTCCCGCTGGCCTGGGGAAGGGCGTCTTTACCGTCCCGAGCTGTGTGACGGCCGCGTGGCCCCGCGAGCTTTCAGGTGTCTTTAAAAAACCACGTGAGGTGCTGGTGCCGGCCCTGGTCCGGGTAGCGCCCATGTGGGTGCCGGCCGCAAGCAGCGCCGGGCGGCGGTGCGGCTGGAGCTGAGCCGCGAGAACGGGGAGAGAGGCGAGAGAGAAAAGAGAGAGGGATAAAGTGCTCGAACCCGATACGGCACGGGCGCGGGTGGAACAGAGCCCGGTCCGCGCGCTCCTTTGCCGTTCCGCCGCCTGCTGCAGAGCGAGCCGCCCCGGCTGTAAAGGGGCCTCGGTGTCCGGGCCGCGCCCGCCTCGTCAGGTCGCTGCCTCCTCTAGCACGTGCGGTGCTTTCTGCGCGGCCCGGTGTGGGGACGCGCCGGGACAGTGTTCGCTCCCTGTGAGCAGGGCCCTGCTTGGCCCAGCCTCGCTGACGGCCAGTCGCTCGCCCGCGACCTTTCGGCGGGCGGGTTTTTCTCAGCTTGTGTGGGGGGGCGGGTCAGCCCCGGCCGAGCCCTGTTCCGTGCACCGCGCGTGTCCATTTTGAGCTCGAGGCTGAGTCTCGAACCGGGGCGCGGGCCCCTGGAAAAAAAACGCGAGAGAGAGAGAGAGGAAGCCTCGCGCTCCATTCGAGTGGCGAAAAGCTGTGCAGCGGTCCCGGCTCCTTGCCCGCGGCGTCGCGGGAAGGGCCAGCCGCTGGGGTCGGCCGTCACTGAGGGGCGTCTCTTGCGCGTGGCGCCGTTCCCCATCCCAGGCAACGCCGGGCCGCGATGTGGCCGGCCGCCGTCCCTGCCGCCGGCGCCTGTCACCGCCATGCCGCCGCCCGCTGCCATGTCTTTGTCTGCGATGCTGCTCCCGCGGGTCGGAGCAGCAAAAGGAGCCCAGGGCGGTCGGGGTTTGGCGCGGGGCGAGTTCGCCGGCAGGCCGGGCGCGTCCGGGCACTCCGTCCAGGCGCTTGCGCGACGCTTCTCAGCGCCGCCGTGGGCGGCGGCTACATGGTTGATCCTGCCAGTAGCATATGCTTCTCTCAAATCTTAAGCCATGCATGTCTAAGTACACATGGGAGGTACAGTGAAACTGCGAATGGCTCATTAAATCAGTTATGGTTCCTTTAGTCGCTCCTCTCCCGCTCCTTGCATAACTGGTAATTCTAGAGCTAATACATGCTGACGAGCGCCGACCTCCGGGGACGCGTGCATTTATCAGACCAAAACCAACCCGGGCCCACCCGGCAGCTTTGGTGACTCTAGATAATGTCAAGCCAATCGCACGCCACCGCAGTGGCGACGACCCATTTGAATGTCTGCCCTATCAACTTTCGATGGTACTGTCTGTGCCTACTATGATGACCACAGCTGACGGGGAATCAGAGAGACCGGAGGCGCGCGGCACCTCCGGGCGCTGGGGGTCAGAAGTGGGAGAGGGGGAAAAAGCCACTCATTGCGGCGAAGCGTGCCACACGCGCCCACCACGGTGTGCACGGGCGGGGCTCTCCCCGCGCTACACCGCGCGTCATGGCCGGGCCTAGAAGCATGGCACACTGGCCGCCGTAGCGGCGGCTTGCCCCCCCCCCGCCCCCCACACCAGGCCCCCCCACCCCGGTCTTGCACCGGTCTGCCGCCGGTCCATCCCCGCCGGAGAGCGGGGGCGCAGCCGTGGGCTCCTGAGCCTCTCGCTGCCACGGCCGGCACCGCCGAACGCCGGTCGCTGGCGTGGCACGTGTGGGCGCCGTGGCACGGCCCGAGTTCTCCCGAGCTTGGCTCTCCTCGGTGTGCACGTGAGAAAGCCACCCAGGTGCTGGGAGGGAGGGGTGCTCGGCACGGCCCCTCCCGAAGGCGCGCCCGTCCCTTCCGTCACTGCTTCGCCCATTGAGCGACGGCTGTCCATCCGGCCATGGCACCTTTCGGCGGCCGAGGTGGAAAGGGCGAGGGAGCCGGGCGGCGAGTGCGCCTTCGGGGCTCGGAATAGGCGGCTCCTCCGGCCCTTCCCGCACTGGGGAGCGGGGCTTTTGCCGGCTGGCAGAGTTCCCCGCTTTCGGGCTGAGTGGCCCCCCTCTCGTGTGTGGCAGAGGAACTCCAGGGGCCGAGGGCTCCGGGTGTTCCGGGCTGCGCTTCGTGCCGCACGTGCGCACCTGAGGTGTGCTCGGTGGTCGGGCCCGCGTCCCCCGCGCTGGTGGGGCAGCCTGAGCCATGCCGGTCCTCTTGGTTGCGCAGCGCCTGGCTGCTGAGGGAAACCCCGGGCCCCGAGAAGGACGTGGCGGTGGTGGCGGCAGATGTCGGGCACGCCCCCACCGGTGGACGCTCCCCCGAGGGCGGCAGCGGGGGAGGCAACACGGCGGGGCCATGCAGGTCGTTTCCCTCACCCCAGGGCAAGGTACCTAGTGCTCCGCGCCTCGGCGGGCCCCCCAGGTTTTTTCCCTTGGCGTCGTCAAATGCTGCGGGTTTGCCAAAAGGGGCCGGTGGGGCCGGGCGGTGGTTTAAAGACTTGGGCGGCTCGGCGTGGCCTGCCGTGGCGGCAGCGGTGCCGGCGGCAGTGGCAGCAGGCGTGCCACGTGGTGGCCGTGTGGGGCGCCACTGAGGGGTGGGGAGCAGCTAATCCTGCCATCCCCTGCAGTGGTTGTCCTATCGCCACCAGCCGTAATCCTCCGTCGCCGTTATTGTCCCTCCACAGGCCGCGGGGGTTAACCGTGCCGCGCCGGGGAGGGGCGCCCTGCCCCGCCCCCCCCCCCCCCCGCGGCCCATCCTCAGCGGAGAGGCCGCGGCGTGCTGTCGGCCGCGGGGGTCGACCCGCTCGCCTCGTCGTAACAGGCGACGCTGGCAGAGAGCGCGTTCTCTCTGCCCCTCCTCAGCCGCTGGGTCGCGGCCACCTTGGCCCGCCCGCGCTCTGTCTCCTTGGCCCGCTGCCGCGGTCTCTGGCGTGCGCAGCGCTGCGTCTGGCGCGTCCGGCGCCTCTCCTCCCCTCGACAGCCTTTTCTCCTCGAATGCCCACTGGCCACACCGTCGTCCGCCGGCCGTCCCCTGGCTCAACCGCCCGCTCATGGGGGGCGAGCGCTATGCGGGCCATCCAGCAGCCGAGGCCCGCGAGCGCGGGCGACCCCATGCCGAGCAGCGGCGGCACCGCCGTTCGACGGGTGTCCCTCCCTGTGGGGATGGTCAGCCGGAAGGCGCCCGCCATCGCCCGGCCGCGGTCCCGTCCTGGGCCCCGCTTGTCGCGTCCTCCATCGCCCTTCCCAGCCGCGTGTGGGCCGCAGGAAGGCGTGCGGGGCGGCCACGGGGGCGCTTCTCCCCGCCCGGTCTCCGCGTGCAAACGAGGAGAGCGGGCATTGCCCCCCAGCTCAGCGCCATACCACCTTCTGCTGGGCGTGTCCCCGAGGGAAGGGGCCCTGGCGGTGCGACGTGGCGGCGGCGGTCCTGGGAGTGCGGCTCTAGCGGCAACGGGGTCTGCTGTCCAGCCCGCCCCGGGCGCCGGTGACACTGGTTTCGGTCTCGGTGGCACCTGCCTGCAGGGCTGGCGGCGGAGCGCATCCTCCAGTCACTCGCCTGCCCGGCAGGGGAGCAGGTCCACGGGAGGCGCACCGGTGGGGGCTGGTCATCATTGCGTGCCATCTCGAGCCCGGGGGAAAGGCCGTGCTGTGGGGGGAAGAGAAAAGCTGGCCGCACAGCAGCGCGGCGGCGCTCCGTGAGGCCTGCGGCGTCGGGGGCCGAGGGAGAGCCACTGTGTGCGGCGGCTGATGGCCGCACGCCCCCGGCTGCGAGCCCTGTGTGTTGTGCGTGTCATCCCATCAAAGCGAGAAGCGGGCGGGCCGCCGTGCCCTCCCGCGTTCCGGCGCGTCCTGCGTGGCACTCCGCATGGAGGCCAGGCCGAGCCCGGGCGCCTGGGCCGCCTTTGAATGACAGCTTTTTTGAGGTTGGCGTCTCCGCTCGCAGGGCGAGGCGGTCGGGGGTGCGGGCTCCCCCGCCTCTGGGCTGGCCATCGGAGTGTGGGTCTCCAGTTTTTTTTTTTCCCCTTCCGTTTCTGTGTGCTTGTATGGTCGAAGCCAGGCGCACACCCACGCGTCCTCGGCGCCAGAGTAACAAAAAAAAGGGCCGCTCTGCGTGAGCGGTGCCCGAAAGGCAGACGAGTCTTAGCGGTGGATCGCTTGGCTCGTGCATCAATGAAGAACGCAGCTAGCTGTGAGAATTAATGTGAATTGCAGGACACATTGACCATCGACACTTCGAAGGCACTTGCGGCCCCGGGTTCCTCCCAGGGCTACGCCTGTCTGAGCATCACTTGACGATCAATCGCCGTCCAGGGGCCACCCTGGCAGCGCAGCTGGGGTTGCCTCGCAGGCTGTTGCCCGCGGTGGGCGGCGGTGGCAGTGTCAGCGGCGGTGTCCCGCCGGTTCCCGGCGGGAAGGTGTTCAGGGGTTCGGCGAGGGAAACGTTTCCCTAGGTGGCCTCGATCCCTTCCCTGCGGCCCAGTGGGCAGCGTCGTCGTCGCGGTCATTGTCGTCGTCCTCACCGCACAGGGCCTTCGTCCCCCTAAATGAAGCGAGCTGCTGGGGCAGAGCTCGTCCTCACCGGGACCGTGCCGCGGATGTGGTGGCGCAGCGGCCTGGGGACAGCGAGAGACGGCGTCGAAAATGCGCCGACGAGGGCCGAGATAAAGAGAGAGGAGGGCGAGAAGGGGAGGCGAGGCGCGGGCCTCGCCCCTGGCCTCCCCCCAGCGCGGGTAGCTGTCTGCTGGTGGGAACCACGGCAGTACCGTGCCGTGCTGCTGCACGCGAGAGCGAGAGCGCCAGGGACGGGGGTTCCGAACCCCCTCCTCCCTTTGCCCACCCCCTCCTCCACTGTCGCGGTCTCGGGGTGCGCCGAGGGGCGCCGTCACTCCTCTCTCTCTCCCCACCGAGGCCGTCGCGCGCGCCGCCGCCCGGCTGGTCCTCCCGCGCGGGGCCGTCTCTGCTGCGCTCTCTTTTTTGGTTCTCGTCTCCAGGATGGGGTTCTCCATCTCCTCATCGCTCGCTCGCGCGCGTTCTCTCTCTCTCCAGCTCCCTCCGGGAGCGCGGAGAAGAGGGGGGCGGGCGGCGTAGCAGGCAAGGGAGACAAGGCGGCCATCTCCGCGCACACCCCCGTCTGCGGTGTGGCCGAGCTTTAGGCTTAAAACCTCAGATCAGACGTGGCGACCTGCTGAATTTAAGGATATTTGTCAGCGGAGGAAAAGAAACTAACAAGGATTCCCTCAGTCACAGCGAGCGAAGAGGGAAAAGCCCAGTGCTGAATCCCCGCCCCGCGGTGTGGCGCGGGACATGTGGCGTACAGAAGCCCCCCTCCCCGGCGGCGCTCTTGGGGGACCCAAGTCCTTGTGATCGAGGCCGCAGCCCGCGGACGGTGTAAGGCCGGTAGCGGGCCCCCGGCATGCCAGGCCCGGGGCTTCTTGGAGTTGGGTTGCTTGGGAATGCAGCCCAAAGCAGGTGGTAAAGTCCATCTAAGGCTAAATACCGGCACAAGACCGATAGCCAACAAGTACCGTAAGGGAAAGTTGAAAAGAACTTTGAAGAGAGAGTTCAAGAGGGCGTGAAACCATTAAGAGGTAAAGGGGTGGGGCCCACGCATTCCGCCCGGAGGATTCAACCCGGCGAGTTGCGGTCGGACGGCGCGGGTTCGACAGATCCTCGTCTCCGCCTCCCCTCCATCCCCCAGGCAAACCCCATCCGTGGGAGCGAGCCGGGGGGGGGCGGGCCAGTGCGGGGACCACCCCGCCCGGTCAGCGGCCGGCCCTGGCCGGGCGCATTTCCTCCACGGCGGTGCGCCGCGCCCAGCTCCGGGTCGTCTGGGAAGGCCTCCGGCGGGCAGGTTGCCCAGCACCGCGCGAGCGGTGGCGGGTGTTACAGCCCCTGGGCAGCAGGTCTTGCTGAATCCCGGGGCCGAGGGAGAGGACCGCCGCCGCGCCCTCCTCCGCCCCCGTCGGTGGTGCCGGGGCAGGGGGCGTCAGTTTCCCCCCCTCTCCCTCCTGGGGTGGGGGGGGGGCGGGGGCGGTGTCCTCGCAGCGCGGCGTTTCGTGCGGGGGTGCGGGGGCTGGGCCTGCCGGCCCCTGGCGCTGCAGTCGACCGGGGCAAACTGTCCTCAGAATACCCCGACTGCGCGGCACCGCGAGGCCGAGCTTGATGGGCCTCACTCGGGCGCCCGGGGTCTGTGGCAATGTCGGCTACCCACCCGACCCATCTTGAAACACGGACCAAGGTGTCTAGCACGTGCACGAGTCAGGGGCCGTCCTTGAAAGCCCGTGGCGCAATGAAGGTGAGGGCCGGCGTGTGCTGGCCGAGGTGGGATCCCAGGGCGCGTGTCGCGCCTGGACGAGGCGCTGCGCGTGGGTGAGTGCGCTCCGCGTGTCCCGCCCGGGCGCTGGGCGGCGACTCTAGATGCGTGCTGGGCCCTTCCCATGGATCGCCCCTGCTGCGGCGGGCGCCGCCTGCCCCTGCCTCCGCCTGCCCTCCACCTTGCTGCGGCCGGAGCCCCAGCGGCGGCCGGTGCCGTCGTCGTCGCGCGCCACCGCCCCGTCGGTTCCTGCCAGCGGGGTCCCCAGAGCGCACGGCCGGTGCGCGCGCGGCCGTGGTCAGCGTCGTCCGAGCGGTTCGCGTGGGGGAAGGTCCCCAGGGGGGTCCCCCAGGCCGGCGCCCTGCCTCGGCCGGTGCCTAGCAGCCGGCTTAGAACTGGTGCGGACCAGGGGAATCCGACTGTTTAATTAAAACAAAGCATCGCGAAGGCCTGAGGCGGGTGTTGACGCGATGTGATTTCTGCCCAGTGCTCTGAATGTCAAAGTGAAGAAATTCAATGAAGTGCGGGTAAACGGCGGGAGTAACTATGACTCTCTTAATGGTTGCCAAATGTGTCGTCATCTAATTATGATGTGCGTGAGGGCTGGAGAAGGTCTAATTACAACTGGGCATAGCTGCAGAGATCGCACCTCCTCGTGGTCCGGCTGGTAAGCCCTTAACAGGGTGACTAAGTCGATCTCTGCCCCAGTCTGGGTGCCATTGGGACTCACCAGCCCAACAGTTCCTTCCAAATTTCGGTGAAACAAGTTTCTCGGTCTAAGTCGTTAGGCTTACTACCTGAAACCTGGCCCCCCGGTCGGACAGGGGCGACGGGTTCGGAGGTGGGCTGACCATCCATTCCATTCCCGATGTTGAATCCGGTCATGACTCAGCTATTCCAAATCCAAATCCGTTCCTCGGAGAAGGAAACTGGGGGCGGCCGTTCCACCTTACTAGGGTATCGGTGGGCACTCAGACCTCTTGAGATGACTTTGTAACATCTAAAACCACCAAATTGACAGAAAATGAATTGGGCTTGCTGGTGAATTTTTCTTTAGAACTGTATAGGTCAGATCTGCAGGAGCATGTACAGGGGGTAGTTCATTTTTCTGTTAATGGGGGGGTGTTGAACGGGTTTCCTGAGGTGTATGAACAGCCTACACCACAACTGAGTGAGGGGGACGACTTAAATCCTAGTCCCCCTAAGGACGATGATCAGAATGTACTTGAGAAGGGAGGCAGTGGGAAGGGGGAAGAGGGTACACCAGAGGCATTGCCTCCAGTGCCTGAGGTCCGCAGTGAACAAGCACCGGATGACATCGTGAAGGTGACTGTTCCTGACAAAAATCCACCATGTCCTTGCTGTGGTACCCAGGTCAACTCGATGTTGGCCCTAATTGAACACCTTAAGGGGTCTCATGGGAGGAAGAGGGTGTGCTTTCGGTGTGCCTAGTGTGGGAGGGAGGATTTTAACCATCACAGTACTGTTTGTCATTTTGCAAAGTGCAAGGGTCCAAAGGATGCGGGACCTCCAGTGGGAGAGTGGATATGTGAGGTATGCAGTAGAGATTTTATGACTAAAATTGGCCTAGGACAACACAAAAGATTGGCACATCCACTGGTTAGAAACCAGGAGAGGATTGGTGCTTTCCAACCAAAAGAAACATCAAACCAAGGAGCCCACAAAAGATGCTGGACAAAGGAGGAGGAAGAGCTACTTGTCAAGCTGCAGGTACACTTCGAGAGTCACAAAAACATTAATAAGCTCATATCGGAACACTTAACAACCAAAACAGCTAAGCAGATTAGTGATAAAAGGAGAATGCTGCTCAGGAAGAATGGAGTGGGTGGGGGAGCAGCTGGGAACTTGAAATCAGAACCTGGGTCAAGTCATCAATCCCAGGCAGGAACTGTGAACAATGGACTTGGGGGGGAACCACCAGCCGAGAGGACCAGCTGCTGGGAAGGGAACAATAGAGACATCTGGACACCACCTTGATAGGGATAATGGTCCCTGGGAAACCATTGGCCAGCAGAGGGCGGGGCGACTGCAGGCTCATTATCAGAAAAGGATCAAAGAACGTTTATCAGATGGGACAATTAACAACTTCCCCAGAGCATTTGAACAGTTATTAGAAGGCCAAAAGGTGCGACCACTGCTCAATCAGACAGCGCAGGACTGCTTTGGTTGCCTGGAATCAGTGAGCCAAATAAGAACAGCACTCCGGGGGAAAGCAAAAAGGAAACTCGGGAGGAGCAGCCAAGAAAACAGTTTCAGAAGTGGATGAAGGACAGAGCGATCAAAAGAGGTAACTACCTCCGCTTTCAGCGTTTATTCCATCTAGATGGGGAAATTAGCGAAGATCATTTTGGACGACATCGAATGTCTGTCCTGTGATGTATCACCCAGTGAAATTTATTCGGTATTCAAGGCCAGATGGGAAACACCTGGACAGTTTGGTGTGAGACTTGAGAGTCTTTGGAGACTTTGAAATTAAAGGGAAGCCCCACCATAAGGCCTTCAGGGACTTAATTACGGCCAAAGAAATTGAAAAGAACGTGCGGGAAATGAGCAAGGGCTCGGCGCCAGGTCCAGATGGGATTGCCCTTGGGAACATCAGGAAGATGGATCCCGGGTATGCCCGGACTGCTGAGCTCTTCGACCTGTGGTTAACATCTGGTGACATCCCGGACATGGTGAGGGGGTGCAGGAATGTTTTGATCCCCAAATTGACAAATCCGGAGTGCCTGAAGGACATCAACAACTGGAGACCCATCACAATTGGTTCCATCTTGCTGAGGCTGTTCTCCAGGATCGTGACGGCGAGGATGACTAAGGCGTGCCCCCTCAACCCAAGGCAGAGAGGTTTCATCAGTGCGGCGGGATGTTCTGAGAACCTGAAGCTCCTGCAAACTATAATTCGGACTGCCAAAAATGAACATAGACCACTGGGTGTTATATTTGTGGACATTGCTAAGGCTTTTGACCCCGTGAGCAACCAGCACATCTTACATGTTTTACAGCAACGGAGAGTGGATCCCCGCATCGTCGGACGGTGGACAATATGTACAAGGACATCAGTACGTATGTCACCGTCAAGAAGA